>NC_056554.1:12295538-12595538 GCF_910596095.1 Thunnus maccoyii | reverse complement strand
CAGTAAGCTGGTGGCACATTTTATGTGAAAATAGTACAAGAAATGTAAAAAACAAACAAACAGTACAGCAACTCTAAGATGATTTCTGGAAGAATTTTCTTTATTTCACCAACATGTTTCGACTTTGTGCCTCCATCGTCTATAAATATTCTGCAAGAAGGCTGAATCCTCTTCAGTTCTCCAGTGAGAGCTTGACACATGGATGGTAAATCACCCTGAAACATGTTAGAGAAATAAAATAGGATAGGAAGAAATGTTTTTGGCAATTGTCCTTTTATCTTGTCCACACAACAAACAGGAAGGGAACTTGAGATGTTCCATCGATCTTTCCCTGCTGCATAATCTTAACTGTAGTGTATCTATGGTCTATTTGCCAAAACCATGATCTTCCTCTAACTTTTACCATGCCTTAGTAGCCATGTGCAGATGCTGTAAGTAATTTTGCAAACATTGTCACTGGGCGTAATCCGGCTTTTCTGGCGATACAGATGCAGAAATCACCTCCATCTGTGTCTCATATTATGATTGTTTTCTGCAGCTTTTGCAGCCGTTCGGTAGGTTTTTAACCAAATAATGTATCACGGCTGAGCTGAAAATGTCCTTTTCACTAGTGAGAGGAGCTCCAATGTTAAAATCTAGTGATTTAGTCAATGACACAGATGACTCAGTAAACTCAGGTCATCTTAATTTAGTGTTTAAGATATTTTGGTCGTGTGTTACAAATGAAATCTTACTTTTGCTGACAAATCACTAGTATGGTGTAGATGCTGCACCACTGTCTCACATTTCCTGCCCACTCTCCACTGTTTACTGTTGATGCCAAAACATTTGTAGTATTTTACAGCAGTTACAGCTCAGTTGTGAAACATTATATTAAGAAAATTAAGCTCAGACACCACAGTTAGGGACGGCTGCTGTGTTAAATCCAGCATATCTCGAGGCAGCTCTAACAGTAATTGGTAGTAATTATAAATCCCAACTGAGAATGCACAGTGAAAGCTTGCGGCAAAACAGGCCTGTTTTTCAGTGTGTAGAGCGCCAAGTGGTGTGAGCGTAGATTAATAGCTCATTATCAGGGTTATTAAACAAGTATTCAGACGGTTGGGTCCAGTTACGAACAAAAGGCCACTGGTGGATGATTGATGTGGAAATCTCAATCAGAGTTGTCATTCTGTGTTGAGGAGATGAAATGAGATATGACAACATGTCAACCTCTCTGAGATGAAGACAAGATGATAATCCTCACACAAGCGTAGTACAAAAAAGTAGTGCTAAAGTGACTGCAGTGTGTTCATGCTGGTAATACACACTCTCTCTGTATTTTCAGTTTGATTTAAAATGACTTATGCTGATGGTAAAACGAATCCATAGCGGTCGGGTCACATCTCCATATTTGCATGCTAGTGGCATGAGAGGAACTCCCACCACAATCATTCAGCGAGACCACATGATCACTTGCAATTCAGGATCAATGATTTCAAACAATAGTGCTCAGCATTCGTGCATTTAACGCAGAATCAGAACCATGTGCATTGTGGGTTACTGATGGTCAAACTGGAGAAACGTGCTGACAGCTCTGGATGGCCTTGAGCGAGCACATCAGCCCGAAATAACTCAGCCAAACTCACAGCTCTATTTCTTTGTAGAAAAACAGTCTTTGTTGCCACTGTTGGCAGTAAGTCAATCGCATGTATTAAACTACCCAGCAATGCTCGCCAGTCATCGATAGCTCTAAATGACTGCATATGGTGTCTTGGCTTTGGGCGTCTTTTTGATCAGGTTGAGATTTTAATGGATTTTTCTTCGCCTCTGACAGATGAGGCTGGTGGTGGTGGTGGTGTTGGGAGGGGTGTGTATGTGTGTGTGTGTGAGTGTGTGGGGGGGTGGGGGGGGGTTGCAGCCCGGCCCGGGGCAGACTGCAGGCAGCCGGTGGGGTCATTTGAACCTTGTGGTTGCAGTGCAGAGTGCTGAGACACAAAGAGCCAACGCTGCGTTCACAAGTGTCCGACAGCGGGAGAGTCAGGAAGTCTGGCGACTGTAAACCCCACCCGACCCGACCCCCCACCCCTCATCTCAGACACACTCCAAGACACGCCAAGCGGGCACTACTGTGCACACGAACCTGCATTACCGCACTTGTGAGGACAGTTGCAGTCTTTCACTACTTTTAATCATAACTGCTACAAACTTAACCAACTTTACTCCGATCTTAAAGTTTTCATAATTATAAAAGATCCCTCAAATGTGAACACCGAAAATCTTAACAAGAGTGAAACCTGTGATTACTCTCAAATACACTGACAGAACTTTTAAAACACAGAATAATATAATGACTAAATCAGAATCATCATTTTTATTATGAATTATTAATAATCAGGTTTACATTAGCAATATTTGTGAAAACTTGAGTAAAACAGACCTTTATCTTGAATTATGATCAGATGAGAAACACAAAAAGTCACTTTTGCATTCATGACACAAACTATCAAATTATATATGTGGACATATCTGAGATTTACATGGTCAAAAAATTACACATTGTGTCTTTAACCTTAAAAGTGTTAACCTTTACATTATATATCATTATATTGTTATTAGAATAAAGTTTTGTCATTGTAACCTAAGTTTTGTAAGATTGTACATTCAACTCAGCTTGCATATCCAGGTCTGTCCTTGCAGGTGTGATTATATAAGTCTGAATATTTCTACAAAAAATGAACGGACACATTTTCAGAAAACTTAATGTTCACACTTTAAGGAATTAAGTCTGCAAACAGAAACCTGCAAACTTGCAACACACACTTAAATGTAAAAGCTTACAAAACATAGGTTATAGATGCAAAACTCTATTTTCAAGCACTTCTTTATGGCAGATTTAATATCCCATTAAAATAAATATACTGTATAACGTGTGATGTTGTGATTTTAGTCCCACACATATTCACAAAAGTGGCACTTCCAATGAGTGTAATCTAAGAATTGATTTGGAAAAAATGATGATGATTGAGTCATGATGTGAAGTGACAGTACGAACACTGAAATGTTTCTCTTGATATTTCTTCCTTAAATGCACATTAGTCACAGTGTCATGTTATAACGAGGACAGCCTACACTTATCATAATTAATATCCTCAATTATTCAGTGTAATTAGTGCTGTTAATCTGTGAATGGTGGTAACACAGTGAGGAAGTAGTTGTCTGAGTTGGATTATTGTGATTTACAGAAGGACAAAGAGACGCTAAACTCTAATCCAACTGTGTGCAATAAGGCTTAGAGAGATCTGCAATAGTTTACAGTTTGTACCATATGTTTCAAGTGTAAATATGTTAGAAATTGCAATAGTGCTGATAACAATTGTAATACTGATGATTAGATATTTCACTGAAATAAAAGGGCACAACATGTATCTTTAAAATATTAGCTGTACTTTTTTAAAAGTGGAAAAACAAAAAAAAACTTTCCCAACTCCGTAGGTCATGAAACAATGAATCATTATTTTCACTTTGAGGTATTTCTGAAACTGTGAATAGCTTATGAAAGTGTAAAGGATGAAAAGTGTGAATTATGAGATGATTCCTCTGTTTCCTCTCTTCATTTTTTAGGTTTTAGACACAACATATTCAATAAACGGTGCTTAACTTTACACCACAGCAGCAAATCCTCACCGTCCTTTTGTGGGAATAATGAGATACTGTACAACTCAACATGCACAGCAAGGTAGATAGGAATTTAGCAGAGAAAACAACTGATTTGCGGGCAGACTAAGTGGTTGAGTGAACAGGTTAACAGCGACGGGGCCTTGAATGGCTGTGACAGGGAGAAAGCAGTGAGAGGCTCCAGCACTGAAGGGGGAAGTGACCCGGAAACGGTGTGTAAGTGCAGCTTGCCGGGGCCCTTTAGGAAAAAAAATCTCTCCAGAAGCGCTGATGCAAGTCCACCTAAACACACATTTCTCTTATTCCTCTCCCACTTTCTGGAGAGATGCGTTACTCAGCGATACTCGTGCAACACTCAGGCACTGTAACGTGAAAGAAAAACAGAGCCTCTGACTGTGTTCAGCACCTACAGGCCTGCAACAAAAAACTGCCACTGATTCTTTCAGTAGAGCAGATTTTCAGCGGTTGGAAAGAAGCTTACAGTGTTTATCTCAGCGTTTTTTTTGGTCAAGGATGCATGTGACAGCACTAGCACTGTATTATGTATCATGACACTGTCATAACTTTACTCTGGGTCACTTTAATGTGCATTCTTCTTGGCTCAGATTTGGTTGTGTGGTGTGAAAATGCACATCCTGCGACATGAAGCTGACGATGTGTAAACTGACCGACAATAAGTGTGTAATTACGCAGAAATCTCACCTGTCATTGATTGTTTTTACTTTTCTACACACTCAAAGATGTATTTCAGGTTTTCTACCTCCACAAACACATGTTTTAACATAATTTTTCTGCTACTTTTCTTTATTCTTTTTTATTAATATACTTTTTGCATACTTTTTTGATTCTAATTTTGAGCAAACTTTGTC
This sequence comes from Thunnus maccoyii, assembly GCF_910596095.1. Classification (NCBI taxonomy): domain Eukaryota; kingdom Metazoa; phylum Chordata; class Actinopteri; order Scombriformes; family Scombridae; genus Thunnus; species Thunnus maccoyii. Next base: position 12,591,012 of record NC_056554.1, on the reverse strand, counting down.
AACTTCATGCTAAATATGACATTTACAGTGTAGTTTAGTGCAGGTGCTTTGTTCCAAACAGCCTGACCTTTCTAACAACTAAAGTGCATATTTAGCAATAACCTTTGCACTTCCTTCTTTTAATGGTGTGTTTCAGTGTGGAGTACTTAGATTCAAAACACTGATTTTTTTTTTTAGTGGTTTATACAATTTTCCTGTGCATATGTTTAAATACAGTCCTGGAGGCAATGAGTCAGGGTGTGATGGAAACTTTTTTTTTGACCGCCACACGGATTTTCTGTCACACGTCTTTCTCTTCCTGTGTTTCCTTCCTATCTTTAATGCACTTAAGAATGATTCATATTAGCCTTTCCTAAAATAACACTAGACAATGTCATGTACAACTAAATCTTAAAATGTGCATATTTCAAGTATCACATTTTAGCTGGTGTGAAACATAACACACATTAAAAACAAACTTTTATGGTACATTCTGCCAATTAAAGCAGTTTAAACGGACTTTTCTTGACATTGTTGGATTTAAAGTTAACTGATTTTTCTTCTTTTTCCTCTTTACTGTATACGCTTTTAAAAAGTGTCCCAAAAGAGTCTGTCTTCTGTATTTGTAGATATTTATCTTAAACTATTTGTACTAATATTTTTTTGAATTATACATATAATAAGGACATTGAAGTCTTTGTGCTTGGTATAATGTAATAAAACAGCAGTTTTCACCTCACACTGCTGCATTTCTTATAATAACCCAAGAATTACTGAATTTAAACACATATATGTGATATAGTATAATATTTTATACAGAAAAGTGATATATTTAATGCTCTCAGTTTAGGGTAAAGACAGGTTTGGCTCCATTTACATTTTTTTTCATGTAATTCATTATATTAATATTTTATTTGTGCATATTAGAAGCTTTTTACTACTTAAAAAAAATTACAGTTGTTAAATAATTTCAGAATAGAAAGTGCTGTCTTCAACTATATGAACAAAGTTATTTATGAAGCTACATTATTTCAACAAACAGTGTTAAAGTGGATTAAACCTTAAGAAAAGAGCTGTAGCAGAGAGAAGTTAACAAATGTCTAAATTCACTTCCTAGAGGCATTATATGAACTATCTCTTCAGTTTACATGGATTATATAACTACTGAAAACTTTTTAAAACAAAGTTTAAGATCTTTTCTTAAAATTATAAGAAACATACAAGCAACAGCCGTTTGTGTGGGTCAATTAAAACAACTTTACAAACTAGAAAACTTTCACGAAAACTTTCCAGTGATCTGCTGGCTTAATTAAGCAGCAATAACGTGATGAAGTGGATAACTAAATAAATATGCAAATTATTCCTCTACAGCTTCCAGCTTCTCTACAGCATGATCCATTAAAACTGGTCTATTGTAATTAATATCCTAAATTTAAACGATGTGTTCGTTATGTATAAAGCAAATAACGAAACCTGGTGTCAATTTTTAGTATTTAGTACATATTGTGTCGATGTTGGCGCAGTTTACAGGAGATAACTGTTTTAAACATTCAGTTTTAAGAATCTGTTCATTATCTGGAGACTACATGGTGGAAATGTGTCATTGCCTAAGATGACAGATTTTTTTTTCTCCTACACTTTCTGAAGAAACATAAACTTACTTTAACTTATTTCTGTGATCCAAATACACAGAAAAAAATACAATGAAGCACAATACATATTCACACTTAAAAGTCAACTTGTTTATAACCTTCTCTTGGTATAATTCAGACTGAGTCCACACGCTTAATTGCAAATATTACACTTTTTATTGCAAAATTCATCATCGTCATGATATAACTGTATTCACAGTTTAACAGTCTGTCATATGAAAGGTCAAGTGAAAACAAAACAAGTGTTTTTAAATGAATAATAACAATAATAAGGCCATATAAATACAAATGAAGTGTCACTGCACAAAAAAAAAGTATTATTGGCGGGTAACAAAGTTGATGCAGCATTATTTACTACGAAGGAACATTAACGTACATTCATTCAAATGACATTACTGCGCAAAGTAAAACTGCTCAGGGGATATTTAATGCATGCACATTTTTTTTCTGGCGATAAACTTTTTATTAAAAATATCCGAAACATTAGAAAATATAATAATAATAATAATATTAATAATGATAATAATAATAACAATAATAATAATAATAATAATATATGGGAAGGACAAAAAGTGGCACATGCATGTCTTTGTTGATATGTTGACATCAAAGTTGAGAGAATTTTTGTGAATTTAAGAAAAAACAACAACCAAAAAAAAAAAACACAGACCAATGAGTTACTGTATGTCCAACTGTCCACGCACTGTCGTCCTTATCCTAAACAGGAAATCATCAGTCTGCATCAAACAGGCCAAAATATTTGCCAGTGTTGGAGAAGTAGATGTAAGGCGCAGCGTTTGCAGTCGGGTACACCACAGGGAAAGGCATGGGTAACAAACATCCACCCAGCAGGCTGCTGTCTTTGTAAAAAGTCGGTAATTGCACATTTTTCCCTGCGTCTGAGAGGTGCTCTGCGGCCAGCGGCCCCTCCAGGTCCGTGGATAACTGTCTCTTCAGCTTGTTGCGGCGGTTCTGAAACCAGATTTTCACCTGAGTCTCGGTGAGCTGCAGAGAGCTGGCGAGACACGCTCTCTCCGAGCTGCTCAGATACCTCTTCATGTCAAACGTCGCCTCCAGCTGAAATATCTGTCTCTTGGAGAAGATTGTGCGCGTCTTCTTCTTGACCATGGCTTTGGTGTCCGCTGTGGCCTGCTGCTGCTGCTCCTGCTGCTGCTGTTGCTGCTTGGACGCGTCGTTCTCGCCGCTGTGCGCACTCTGCGCCCCGGGACAGGAGCCGACGGTCAGCGGCGGTGCGTTTTGGACTCTTGGCTTGTTTTGTGCTGTGAATGAAGGGACAAAACGTGCTTTGATGTGGCGGTAAAGTCACACTTACTTTTCCGCCTACAGATACATATGTGAAGAGGCGGCATAAAAATTAAGATAGATTAAAAAAAATACATAAAAATAAAGAGCGACCAGTCCGCGATCTTCTTTCACTGTTACATTTTCTAATAGTCATTTTTATAAATATTCTATCAGTCTACTGTCGTTTGATCCATCTTTACGCATCATTCTGCCCCTAAAAAGCTATATCATGCTAAAACTGGAGGTCTGTTTCCTACAAAGAGTATTAATATCTGTGATAATACAGTTTATGAAAGACTCTTTGTTATCTCTCCACTTATTAAATCCCACAGTTACCTGTTTCCTCTGATCCGCTGTCATGTCTCCTCCGGACGTCCCACACCTCATCAATCCTCGCTTGAAAGTCATTTTTACATCCACTGTCCCTCTGCTGCTTTGAACCGTCAAAGTTTCCGCTGTCCCGCTGTTTTAGGTTGAGGATGTTGTCAATGGTGAACGTCAAAGAAGCGCTCCGGCTCGGGGCATCCTCTTTGCTCATGTTCCCCGGCATTTCATCTGCTCCTCCGAGATTTCCGAAACACCGACGCCTCTGGACGCTCCGAGCACCATTGCTCCTCGGCTGCAACTAGAGAGCAGAGGAGCCTGTGCGCCGTTCTTCAACGACCCGGAAGACTGCGGTTTAACAGCTTTTGATTGGTGAGGTTGTGGGGCAGATGAGGGCGGGATGCAGATTTACGTCTGGCTGCCATATTGAAGCTTTAAACACTTGTGTCATTAAAATGCATACCCGCTTGGTCAGTGTATCGTAATGCCAAGCAGATTTAAGACACGCAGATTTTTTTTTTTTTAATTTCTGAACCTTTGAGGGTCGACTGTTATCAGGACTGGGTCACATGAGATTTCCAGGACTGATACGTTGAATCACGTTCAGACAGCTTGACAACACCCTGATTTCTAGGGTCATGAGAACTGTGGGGCCTAAAAATTGGTTCAAGGACCTGAAACCTTCAGAAACCCGTTTTAATGTCCACCAAGAAAGCAAATGTCCACTTTTAGCAACAACCTTTGTTTGTTTGTTGTGACCATTCACTGGAAACCAGTGTTGAAGCTGCACCATATCTTATTTATTTAATCCAACGTCTAAATGAGTCCATTAGCATACCTTAACTTCACCTACTGGTCCCATTTTTTTCAAAATAAACCCAACAAATTCATCATTAAAGCCATAAACATGTGTATATATATATATATAGGTTTAATTTCATTGCAGATAAGCACAGCAAATACAAAGTAAGAAACCACAAAACAATTTGTGCATAAATTTTATTTACATGTGAACATATAAGTGTACAAAAGTCTGTATATAATCCTTTTAAATAGAAAAATGTGTCAAAGAATGCAACTAAATGACATGCTCAAAACACCAAAATGTCTTTTAATAAATAATCAAGTTTCTACTTTGTAGAGAAGTGCATAATATTCCCAAGTTATGTGCACAGTACGGACTCAAACAAGGGTCAAAAACCTTTAGAGCCTGTGAAATAATGTTTGGGAAGAATTTCAATGTGTGTTTGTTGTCCTTTGTAAACCTGACATGAGAAATTCAGGTTTGTAAATGTGCAGAAACGATCGGTTGTGTTGTACAGTGAAGTTACACAAAGAACAAAACTTCAACTGAAATGAACACGAGTGCAGATTAAAGGCAGGACGTATTAGTACTAGGTCGTATTTAAAAAGAGTAAATTTTAAGTTTAAATTTTGGCTGTGATTTTGGCTGTAAAAGCAAGTTAAGACTTGAAATGTAGAGGCGTGTAACTTCAGTGTCACACACAGTGTGGGAACTTTGAGAGTCACAGTTTTATGGTATGGATCTCAAATGTTCACAAAAGCCTTTTTTTTTCTTTGTGTGGCCTCACTGTTAATATAATTTGTGCAAAAACTTTATCTTGACACAAATATTTTCATTCATAATTATGAATTTCTCAGTAGTTTTTTTCCACAAGTGTACACAGGTTGATATATAACCAAATTATTTCTGAACATCATTTCACAAGCTCAAAATCTTATTGACCCTTATTTGATCCCATATATGTGGATCATCCATACATTATGTGAATAATTGCCTGAGGTCACCCTAAATAGTCCATAAATACCATTAAATCTAGCACCGAATCTTAAAAATGAGAATATTTCTCCACAATAAGAGACATATTCTTGTTTCAAGGACTTCCAAGTAGTGATTGTCATAATAATGTAACACTCCATAGAATAATGATATCACTCCGCCAAATGTACAAGGTTGACAGTGATTGGTTGGTGCAGGATCATGATGGCCTACTGTTTCAGAGAATTGATCATCTTAATCAGAATCTGGCTGCATTTATTCTTCTAGAAATTTCCACAAAAGAAGACTGTCAGTGCATCAGCAGGATTTCTGACCTCAGAACCTGGAACTAAAACTAAAAATTTACATTTTTTGTGGCAATTGATTAACTGGTGTCCAAAAACTTCACCTCCACCCTGAACGTCACACCAGTCCGGTCATCTGTGGTGTTATGAAGGACATTGGGTGGGTGAAGTGAGCAGTCAATGGATAGTTAATAGAGGTGGAGAAGCCGACCACCGGTGGCGACACTTGATGCAAGCTGGGGGTGGTGTTCTCGTGATAAAGCACAGGAACTCTGACGACCCTCTGGGATGGGTAGGCTACAGCCGCGCTGCTGGCCTCCATGTCCGCTGCCACCTGCCTCTTCCACTTGTTCCTGCGGTTCTGAAACCAGATCTTCACCTGCGTCTCGGTGAGCTGCAGCGACGCGGCCAGCCCGGCTCTCTCCGAGCTGCTCAGGTAACGTTTCAAGTCGAAAGTGGACTCCAGCTGGAACACCTGACTCCGGCTGAACACGGTGCGGGTCTTCTTCTTCCGCGCCACTTTGGTGTCACCTGAGAGGAAACAGTGGGGAGGATTTTTACTTAATGTAAGCGGATGCAGTCACTGACAGAGTAGATACATCAGCTGAGAAACACTTTATAGATAAAATAACCAGGAAGTCTGTTTTTGGCTCATTCGGTGAACATACCTGAAAAATCAACATTTACAACATTACAATAACCTTTAAAAAAAAAAAAAAAAAAAACTATTACAACTCTCACAAATCTCAAAAAAGCAGCATATGTTGTATTTAAACTCCTCATAAACAATTAAAACCTCATTTGTCTCATTTTGAACTGTATTTTTTTTAATGCACATTTTTTAATCCCTGCAAGTATAAAACTCACTTTTTGAGACGTGAGGCCTGAACTGATGATGCTTAGCTTCAGGAAAGTTGTAGATAGATGTAGAAATTGCAGCCTATAGATACTTCAGACTATTTTTGTTGTTGTTGTTTTATCACCTAATACAACATTGTCCCATATCCTCTACTATACACAGAGATACTCATTATTGATATCTGTACAAAATACAGTCTAAAGGTTTTAACCTTTTCTCTTAAATATAACCATAACAGATTAAATATATTGTCTTTATCAGGCTAAATATGAATATGTATTTACTAAAGGTAAGTTTTAGCTTCAATAGGCTATTTGAGTCAATTAATTGTAGATATCATATATAATTAACATATGCTAGTACTCCCACTTGGTTGGTGGAGAACTCGTCATCAAAATTACATTAATAGACAGAAGATTTCCTTTTATTATTATTATTTTTTTTAATCTAAATAAAGAGTGTTTTAGTGGGCCCAGGAACTCTTAGTTGCACCTTTAAATTCTCATACCCAAACATCTGCACCACACTAAGAAGTTGTTGAAACTCTTACCACTATATTTTACATTTTGGATAAGAAAACAACAACTGCAAAGCCTGAGGAAGCGTTTCAGGAGGACGGCGCATGCGTGGTGACGAATACCGGCTTATCCAAAGCACAAGGTGGAGTATTTTTTTAGCGTCAGGCTGTTTTTTTTTTTTTTTTTTTTTTAATTTGGCCTCACCTGACTCACAGCCGTCCTCTTGGGAGAAGCAGGAGGAGCGCGAGTCGTCCTGCCTCCTGTCGCCCGTCACACTGTCGTCCCCCTTTTCCTCCGGGTCATCATCATCGTCCTCCTCCGCCTGCCCAGTTGAAGTCGGGGAATCCCGGTCGCTGTTGGGCAGAGGATCAGAGTAGCTGGCCTTGTATTGCGGACCTGCGAGCAATATCGTAGAGAAAAAAATCACCATCAATCATCCTGCTCACTGTTCGCTACATCTCACTCATGCCCAAAACTAGAAGGAGACTATCAGACAAATTACGCGCATTCCTGCTTCCTGTCCTTTCCAAGATTATAAATACGCATCAGCTCTAGACTGCTGGTCTATTTGAAGCACCAGAGTGAGATTCTTGTTTGGTTGCCAGATATTGTTGGCTCGTACTTAGCTGATAATTGGGGAGTTGGGGCGTTTTACGCACGGAGTATGGACGGCGAAACGTGTCACAGCCCATGTGTCCCCTCCACTTGTAGCCTATTAAAGCACTAAAGAAAGATTTCCTTGTGAAAAATGATAAATAAACGCTGATGTAGCCTTTTTCTGGTCCATATGGTCATTTTTTTTAGACTTTTACGCATGTGTGATTTAATTATTTACATCAGCATATTGTTGTGAAATTGGTTTTGGCGATTTGTAACTGGTTTATATTAAAGATAACTCTTGTTCTAACTGTAATGATCGTTTTTAACCACGACTATCCACCTTAATATAAGACCGGTTAGCCGAAACGATACGATAATTCACTCTATTGTGGACATGTTTGATTTCTTCTCCCTCTATCAACACATTTGGACAAATATTGACAGATGTACTCACTTCCTGAGCTGCTGTACGCCGTGTTGGGTGGTGTCCTGCTCCGGTCACTGTCGTTCAGACATCGCGCCTCCAGCCCCGGACAGATCGTCGGGCTGTGGACGGTAACTTTGAAGCCCGGGGTGTCCACCCTCTCCTCAGCTGAAGCCCCTCTGTCTGTCTTCCTCAGTAAATTTTCAATGTAAAAAGATGAACCTCTCGACGCAGGACCGAGCTTCGATCTCGGCGCTTTATCGTCCAGCATGTTGGCTTTTTCTGACCTTCCACAGCGCGTTTCTCACCTTTTTTTAAAGTTCCCCCCCCGCCAGATTTGGATATTACAAAATCATTCCCGGGAATGCTTCTTGTTTCCAGCTAGGAGTGTCTGTGCCTGCGTAAACCGTACCGACGCGATCCATGAGATGAGAGTCCCGAGATCGCCGAGAGCCAGACAGAAATTTCGTTTAAAACTGAAGACAAGAAGCGATGAGGAATTACTCCAAGAAAAACAACTAGAGACTGTGTCGGTCAGAGCCTCTCTTGTAGGCTGTGTTGATAGTCTGCCTTGAGGGATCGCAGAGATGCTGAATTTAGGTCAATTAGGGAGCAAAGCAGAGATACAGTGTTGTCCTCAGGGCTGGAGATGGAGAGCGCTTCATGAAGAATGGCACAGTACCGCCTATTGGTTACATTTGTCCATGCACACTTTATATTTACTATGCGCACTGTAAATGTGTTGAACTTGTACTTCCGTTATTAGTAGAAGCCCAAAGGCAAATTAAACACGTTGTTTTTTTTCTTGGTAAATTACCCCTGCATGTATTTCTCGACTATGTTTAATTACACACGTAATTAATAAATAAAGTGTTTTCTGGGCATAAAGGCTTCTTCCAAGAGAGAACAGAAAGTTTTTCGATTGTAATTATCGAAATATGATCAAAACACACCGATAATTCTCGTAGCCTATTTCCACTCGATAAGCAGAAAAACTCTGGAGAGCCAATAAATATCAGTAATACTAATATTTTTTAAACTATTATTAACTAATTAGAATCTGACCAATACACAGATGTTCCGGGTTTTTAATGTAAGGGCTCACATTAACTTGATACTCAAAATGTTTGCTTTGACTATAGGAGGGAATAAGAATAATTGCATGTAATGAAAAGGGAATGACCTGTGTGTTTACATCTGATACTATTATATTGAGTCCATGTGTAAAGTGCAAAGTTGTTAAATTTCTTTAATTTGTATTAAATTGGTTTTTTACAGGTCTATAAATCTGCAGTACTTCTACTAGCCCAACTTAAAAAAAAAAAGTTTAATAGCATTGTTTAAAGATCCCCTCAAGACATGTTTTAAGACATAAAAATAGTTTCCTTTAAATAATAATTTGTGTCTGATATGTTTTTTCCACAAAGAAAGTTCAATTACCTCATTAAAAACTTTTAGGAGCATAACTAGTCCTTCACTATTTATCCCTTATTGAAAAATCCAGAAACTATAAATTTACAAATGTTTTTATTTTCACACTGCAGGACACAAGATGTCTCCTACTTCACCAAAAAAAAAATTCCATCCTCATTATTCTGTATGTGCACTGGAGGCTTCAAGTTTCCACATTACATTTATGTAAGTATACTGAACCATGATTGGCTTCCAAACTAGTTGTGATGTCACAAATCCTGCTCATACATAAACTCAGATTTAAGATGAGCACAGAGAAACTTTCTCCTTCAGATTCAGATGAAATGTGAAAACAGCCTTCTAGTGTCAAACTCTGCACAGTGAAGCAACAATAAACCAAACACATGTTTTGAGAGGATGGGAGGCTTTAAATCTTGTTTCCTCACTTGCACAAAGATATACTCTTGCAAGAAAACATATTTCATAAAATAATTCATCTTTAAGGGGTTTTTTTTTTGTTTGTTTGTTTGCAAACACGTATTTCCAAATGAACTACAACACACACAAGCACCAGCTGCTTTAACCTCATGTGGCTTTAAGAGCAATTTACCACTTTCTGTTGGGATCACGTTATTCCTAAAGTGCAGCTATATCTCCACCACACAGGCTCCAGAATACTCTCATTTTCACACCAAGGCATTTCACATGGATAAGAAGTATTTCTAAAACCTAATATGAGCATTAAACTGTAGCTCATCCATGTAGAATAAATATATTTTTTTTCTTTTTGCCACCTTAAATGCCCGTAGATGGACTGACAGTATGTTCCAGCTTAACATGAGTTAATTAATGCTGAAGGTGGAAAATGTTTAGTCAGCTTCGAAAACCGCGAACAGAGGAGTAAAACAGAGTTGTAATAGGATTTAAACACTATGAAAAGCTTACTTTCATGTGTAAGTAGCCTTGAACAAATGCTCAGAACATTCCAGCCTGCAGGTTTTGAGGCTACGTGTTGATCAACCATCGACGAATCGAACTCTTTTCTGCTTCTTTTTGTGCAAAGAAAACACACTGCAATGAATGTTAGTGAGACAGTCAGAAAGGAGGAAGGTGAACAGTGGAATAATGTGTCAGTTTGTGAAGTCCACGTACAGCCGAGCAGCAGTCAGCTATGGAGAGAAGCAGAGAACAACAAACCGTTTGTGTCCTCAGAGGAATTGCTCATAATTATTCTCCACTGTGCCACTAAATTGACTTTATTAAAGCTGCTTTGCAAGTAATAGCCTATCAGCCTAATACAGGGCAACCTCCACACACGTTTTTAAAATGAATACCCAAATTACAAAAGGTATTTAGTATTGTGTCACCGTGTAGCCTACATACAGGCAGTATGGTGTGTAGTTCTGGCTAATGTTTTGGTATAACAAGGGTTTATGAGTCGAACTGGTCAAACAGTTCATCTGATCCAAATCTGATGCTTGTTCTGATTGTTTCGAGGCTGTTTTATTGTTTCAAATTCAATGAAAAGTTGCTTAAAATGAAAATTCTGCAACAATACAAACAAACAAGTTAATTAATTAAAGTTAAAGAAACTTGTTGGGAAATTATAACAACTTACGGAGGATAAAATCTGCCTTTTTGACAAAAAAACTCGAGGTCTACTTATTAGCTTTTTCAGGAGCTTTAAGTGGTTGTTGTTTTCTATTAATAGCCCAATCATGTTTTTTTTAATTTATTATTTAAATGTTAGCTTGAAATGCATCAAAAAATTATTCAGTATTTGGTTTTCTGATTTATTTGTTTTTTGCTAAACTTCCAGTTCTTTTTTTCCATTCATTTTCATGTGTTTACTAATGTTGTAAACATGTTTTTCTCCTCCGGTCTTCTCTCAACACTCAGTAATTTAACTGTGGTCTTTCTATCTGTGTCCACATTGCAGTGGCTGCTGATGTTTTACAGCAAACTGGAAGCATATTGTGTCACTACACAGGCCTACTAGCTGGCCAGAGGTTCATAAAGTCATGCGAGTCTCCTTGCGAGAGGAGAAACTCTATCAGCACTTGCTTCAAACGACCTCCATCTCATTAATCTGGAGCTGTTTTGCTGCTTTGCGGGCTTCAAAAATTGTGCAGGGCCCCATCTCAGGAAGCCCTGCACGCTTGCATGACTCTGCTGAAGAAGTGTATTTTATAGAAATTTTTCCTTCTGCTGTTTTTTTTTTTTTTTTTTTTAAATTTTAACCCAAACAATTATTCAAACAGAAATGTTTTTGTCAGTTTGGAACAAAATGATCTCATGCCACTCTACCAACAGCAGCAAGGACACAACACTTCCTTTCCTGCCTGGGCTCATTGCACAAAGTCACATTCAAGATCAGACTCTAAATATCCCACTGATGGGTAATAATAACCATTTTCTTATGCTTCTTGTACATATACAGAAAAATGTCTAATTAATCACATTAAAAATATAAATGTACATGAGAGGAAGAAGATAAATTTGGTTGTTTATCTCTACTGTGTTAAGATTTATTTGACTATTATTTGCAGCGGTGGAAGAAAGAAAATAGACCCTTAAGTAAAAGTAGCATTACCTCAATCTAGAAATACTCCATTAGCATTTCTCCATTCACAATTTTACTTCAGTAGGAGGTTTTATCAGCAAACTGTATAGTAGAAATAAAGTACTTGTGAAGCAGAATGACCCCATCAGACTCACTATATACTGTATATTATTATATATTATGTAATTAATGTGTAAGCAGCTATTGTTGATGTTGTAGGTGGTTGAGCTGCAGCTAATTTAAACCATTAATTCTGTAAAAATCATCATATTTTTTACACTCATTTTGTTTTACATGCAAAATCTCAACATGCAAAACAATACAAATGAATGTAGTGGAGTAAGAAGTACAATATTTCTCTCTAAAGTAGCATAAAATATGAGTTTGCAAACATCTCAAACATGCACTCAAGTGCTACACTTATTTTCTTCCGACCGCTGACTATTAGACTATTTTTCACTCTTTGGACAAGATGAAGTTGTTGATCAAACATCAGATTTCGTCACATAATCCCTTTTTAAAAAGCCGGAGTTCTCCTGGAAATACTCTTGTCGCCGCTCATCCTGCTGATTACTTTGATTTCCTGAGGACGGCTCATCCATTCTGAGTCTAATCCAGATTCTAATCCAGTATCATTAGCAGTGTACGCTGTATGTTAGTCTTCCCATGTGCAGGGAAGGGAATCGCTGTATTAATAGTCTGCTGGGGGAATCCTTCACATCATTACTGCTACTATAATGGGCCACTGTGGCGCTGCAAGCTGTTGAGGTCAAAGCCACGGCCCAAAATGCAATAGTGTATTTGAGGTCAACAAGGTCCAGACATTTTAGGTCGGCCTTAACAGAGTCAGTCAACCAGAACGCCCCTTTCTGCCACATCGAGCAGCGGAGCTATTGATGAATCGACCTGACTTGAGGCTCTCCTGAAACCCCTCGTGCACTCTCTTTACCGTGCTTTTATTTCACCCTGCTTTTCTCCATCTTTCCTATTCAAAATGTTAAATTACTGCCCATCAGATGAGATTTTAAACATGCTGTTTCCATGGCAGCTTATGTCATATAGGTCACCGTCGGGGGCCCCCGCGTGAAAACAGACCTCCAGGCTCCCGCTGTCACTTATCGGAGCGCTTCTTAATCTTCATTTCATACCTGCTCAGAAACTCCAAAAAGAACACTCCAGATTACAACCATCGAAACTGACACATACTTCTCCTGCTTAATCCCTATTAGGCCTCACCTCACTGCACCCAGAGCCCCCTTGCTCATTGGGACAAACCAAAAGGCATTGTGGGAGCTGTTTGGTTTATTGTAAAAAAGCTTCTGCAGCCTGTTAACAAAAATAACCTGTTTTTTTGTTTAGTTTTTTTTAGTTTTGTTAGTTTGGATTTTATCTTTTTAAATCTTGGAAACAAAGCACATTTGAGTCTCGCCTGGAATAAACTATTAATGCCTGTTTGTTTAACCCTTGAACGGCAAATTAACCCCTGTTAGAGTCAGCTTCTCAGTTCAGGACAAAGGAGGAAAAAGCTGGATGTTTTAAAACACAGTGTGGCTTAATGCAACACATCCACACCCCCTCTCTCCACAGCTGAAAAAAAATACTTTAACAAGAATCAAAAGGACCAAAAATGAGTGTCATTATCTATTTTATCCTCAGGAATCATAAATGTTAGTCCACACTGCACCTTTTAGGCTTCAACAGTCATCAGCTCTTTCCTCCTGCGTTCACATTAAAGGCATCAAGGTTAATCACATGAGATAAGTGCAGCCTGCTAGCAGGTACAATATACCTACACAGGAAACATGTTGTATCCCTCAGGGGTTCTTCTGATGGATTACAGGCCCACCACAAACACGAAGGCTTATGGGACATCAGATCAATGAGAAAACATCAGCTTCCCTGTAACACCACTAATGTCTCGAGCTGTGCCAGGAACTGGGGGTCAAACGTAAACTTGATTCTTGAGATGATTTCAGCTATGAAAAACTTTAAAGGCATATTGGAAGTTCTTTAAGTAGAGAGAAGCCTTAAAATAGAGCATCTCTTGTGCTAAATGGTGTCTCGAGCACACTCCATCTGACCCAGGACTTTCAGCGTTCAGCTCATTTTTTTTTTTTCTCTAACTTCAGTAGTTGTGAAAAGCAAAGAGGGACAACTGAGCTGAAGACCCTGAGATACGAAGAAATCGCGTGAGAAAGAAGCGGAGTACTCTCAAGGTAGCAGCTGACTGTGTGAGTGCACTGCCCCCCGAGGTCAAAGCACTTCTGCCATATTAGCTTATACACAGGGTCCATATTTTTCAATAAATCATGCCCCTGAAGGATAGCTGGGAGTACACAGGCTATTAGAGCTGCAGTCAGTCCCGCCTGTGGACTTCCTCCTCCCTCCACTGCTGAATTACACTTATTAAGGAAAGTATAGCCATGTGAGTTTCTAAGATTGGTCGTCCAGAGATGCAGTATGATGTTATTAACTTCTAAAAACGGTTAGCAATATTTTCCCCTGAATGTTTTAATGTGTGAATGTGATGAAATTTTACCTTAAACCTTTATGAAAAGAGCTGATATGGAAAGATTTCACATGCTTATACTGAGAATATTACTGTTACTGTTAATTCTAAGCAAACCTCATCAAAATAGTCGACAATTTATTTTTTTGACGATCAACCAATCAATTAATCGACTAGTAGTTGTAGCTGATTGTGTTATAAGTAACTGAAGAAGGACAGGAAGTAAAATTTATGCGGAAACATTTATCCAAATCTACTGTGAGAGCACACAAAATTAAATAAATAACTAGTAGCAATACTAATACTATAAATAATACTAACACTAACTAATACTAATAATTGTAAATAATTAAATGCATAACAATAAAATAAATAAACAATAGCAATAATATATAATAGAATAAATAAAGAAATCCTAATAATAATAATAATAATAATAATAATAATAATAATAATAATAATATTTAGGCCTAGTAAACATACACAAGACAAGATGCTTCCTTTTTTTCTCGTGTTTTTTCTTCAACACTGTAACAGAAATGTTGTTTGATGTCCACTTCTTTCTCTTTCATTAAAATCGGGCTCCATCTATGTTCTGGAGTCTGAGGACCGTCTGATATGATTAAACATACATGTAAAGGGACAGGGCAAAGAAAACCTGGAGCGGCATGAAAGATGAAAGAGTCCACTTTAATGTTTGCCTCCAGGACAGATTTCCACAGAAAATCTCGTTTTCTCTCCTCTTGTCACGCAAGTCTTCTTTACTCACTGCTGAGTCCCATCTGACGAGGTTATACACAGTGTTAGACACCCTGAACTTCACGTTTATAAATATATGTCTGTATGTAACACACTCGCAGTCATCTCAAGGGCCCAAGCGTCATCGTTATGATCATATGGATGTGTGTGTGTTTACTATATATGTCAAGTTTAAAAGTAGGATAACAAACAATAAAAAAGGGATTTTGTTGAATTCAGTTTTGTCATTTAACGACCGAATTTAAAGGCAGAGTTGTTGCTCTTCATCATTTAAAGACGCCTGTTTGCAATAGTCTTCATTTCTCTGAACTAGACTGAACATTGCAAATTAAATGTTGCGTGTGAGTTGTGAGTCGATGCCAAGTGTTACTAACAAAGTTAGTCAGGAATTAAAACTATTGTTGATCAGGAAACTTCACATTTCGCCTTAAAATAGAGAAAGTTTGAGGATTTCTAAAAAAAAAAAACACTTAAAAAACCTTTAATCTGACACCAATTTGTAAAATAAATAAATAAATCACTTTTTTAAAAAACTTCTAAATGCATATTTGACCTGAGTGCGTTTCTCTTGATTCTCGTTTTTTTTCTCTAAATCTTCTTTTCCACTTTTTCAACTTAATTTAAATTCGAGTTCAGATTTTAAAAAATAAAATATGCGTGTATGTGTATATATACATACATATATATATATATAGATATATAATCCTGTCTGCGTTTTAGGAAAATTGTAGGCTACAAGATTTTACTCAATATATCCATAATGTTTGTACTTCATGTAAAGTTGCACACATGGTGGCTCTGATTTGAATATTTCACCCACAGAAACTTTCATAAAAGCTGCAACGAGGCTGTAAATCCTGACAATACATATACAACACTGACTACAACAGGTCTAAATAAACTCTCCCAGCATTTAAAAATAAGAAGTAAAGTAAATCACAACAATAACCTACAAACTGCGGTTTTGCTCGGTTCTGATTGGCTGAGCTGGAAAACCTTTAAACAGCTGATAAACAGAAACTGATCAACTTTGTTTCAGAGCCAACAGGTGAGAATCACTGACTGTATATAATTATTTATATACATACTGTGTATAAATATTTATATACACACTGTGTATAATTATTTATATACAGCCAGTGGTGAGAATTAAAAAAAAAACAATAACATTTTGACGAAATGTGGACATGAATCGGCCTTTACTGTCTTTAATCGGTAAATAAACTCACTTCCTTCCAGTGGAAAATGAATCAACCGTCCGTGTTAATCATGTGATGATGTTTTCATTTATTAAACAATAAAATCTTCGCCCAAAGTTGTTTTTTTATCTTCAAAAGGAAATCACATTCTGAGATATTGATAATTTTATCAATATCTAATCTAAATATCTAATTGTAGGTCACCTTATAGTTTTGTCTCTGTCGTTTTAGGGAATAATTGAGTTCAAACACAGAAGTTTCATTTGTGGGCAGCAATAAATACTTTATCAATTATTTTGAAATAATCGTTCTCAGTTTAAGTTATTGATGAATTAAAATTTTAAAAAGTTTTTTTGTTGTTGGTTTTTTTTGCATGTTTGCAGACTGATTCTCCTTGAAAAACGCGTTTTGTGTAACATCAAACAACATTTATTCCTCAACACTGAACTGCTCAGTGTTATTATAACAAATCAACTGCGATTTGTATTCATGAGATTTACACATTTTAATTGGATGTTAATAGTTTTTTGATGCTATAACTTTTAGTAAATGATGGTGTCTACTCACACACACTTGTGTCCTCTGTTGTTCATCATTCTGTCAACATCTGAGCGAGATTTCTGCATTAACAAATAGAATAATGATATTAAGTCTTGGTAAAATATAACTGTAAGAAGGAAAGTCACGTGTCCCACATACAGTAAACAGGCCAAGATGTAAAGTTCATCACATTTGAGTTTAACTGTTATGTGTTTCTATTATAACAAATAAAAAAATAAATAAAAAAGAGACAGTTTTTGATGTGGCTAACTCACACCTTTGTTTTGAAAGTATCCCACCTCTGCTGTGTATATGCTAATGATTTAGATGCTGTGACATGAGAGAAAGTGGCTGGTCCGGTTTCAGAGGGAGTGAGTGAGGGAGGTCGCTACACAGCCTGGAGGTGTTTTCAGGGACTGTTTGAGTTCAGAATGTGGAAAAAAACCAAATCTTTCATTCGCTGGCTGTTCGTGATAAATGTTATTCTGGTTTATATCACTTCATGTGATGAGGAGAAACAGAAGAACTATATCGAATGTTCAGATTTAATTGTTTAATTTGAGTTTTATTTGTGCCTATTTCATGAGTAATAAACTGGGAAAAGTAAAAAAGCCAAAGGAGCATGAAAACAGCTGAAAATCATTAAAACAGAAAGTAAGTCATCATTCAAAGGAGCCACATAAACATCATATTATGGAAACTTTTAAAATGGGAGAAAATATATTTAAAAAAAAAACAAAAAACAGCAATATTTAATCACCATTATCAGCCAACTGAGGGCAGCAAAGCACAGTTACCCAAACACTGACATCAGTGAGATTACTGGGAGGAAATAGAAGTCACTTCAAACTTTGATATTTGTAAAGAAACACTTTCTATAATGGAGTGAATACAATTTATTGGTTCAATATTTATATATGTATTTATTCATACTGTATATTTATTTCAGTATTCTTAAAAGAAAGGGGGAAAAGAACCTCGGGAAGATTCAAATGAGGCCTCAAACTACTCAGAAATTACAGAAAAAGCCATTTTCTTGTCAAATGAAAGGTGGATTGGAGTAAATAGTTTATTACATTTACTTTAATAAGTCCACATACATATAAAAAATTTCCTTTGAGTTATAACACATGTTAAAATGTTTAATTTATTTAGAAAATGTGTCTTAAAAGACAGAAATGAAAGAGAAACTGCTTATGATGGTACTTGGTGCAGATGTAGAAGTTCACATGAGTCTGGACAAACAGACTTTTAACAGAGTTTGTGTTTGTAACAGCGTCGCTCTGCCACTAGATGGCAGTGTTAACCTTTAAAGAGTCACTGCTGATCGCTTGAAATGTCTCAATTATTGTTGCCTCTGTGTGATTCAGTTTAATTAAACGCTTCCCCACAAATGGAAGTGAGACATGAATACAGAAGACACCGTAGATGTTGCAGGTGCTTCATTAAATTAAATGTTTGAGGTGATTGATTCATAGCAGCAGGATTTGATAAATGTTGCATTTTTGTCAAAAGTCTGTGATGAGCATCTGCAAGTTATCAAAGTGTTTTTATTTTGTTGTTGAATTTCATGCTTTTTGTGGAAAGTTGTACTTTAATCTGTATTTAGGGTTACATGAAAATCAGAGGCTCATTATTGATTTTGTCTCATATTTGGGATTTTAAAGCCACTTGTGGACTCTGTAGATGAAGGTAGATGAGATGTTTGTTCTCATGAATAAATACTGCTCTGTGGTCTGCTTCAATGCATTCGGTATGAAATGGGCAAATGTCTACAGAGTTTTCCACAAAATTAATGCTTAACTCATAGAAACATGTGAGAGGTTTCATTAAGTAAAGACCATTTATCTGAAATTACCAGTGTAGTAAAATGCCACAACACTGTGAAACATGAGGGAGGATATAAATATGGAAGATACTGATATATGAATGTTTTTAACCTGTACACACTGTTCATATTCTGACCCCTCACAGTATCCCTTCGTAATTAGACTCAATACCTAGTATTTAATTCATAAATACCTTTTTAGTTATTCATAAATGGATGATTAATCCTTAATGAAGCTTTCAGAGAGCAGAGAGACTGTATTCTTTACACTATTTGTTCATGGAGAAAAAACATGCACAATGACACTATATTATGGTCCTATGTGTTACCTAAAAACAGGAGAACATAACAGCCATCATGATTTCAATCAATGTTATTGAATGTGACGAATGCAACAACACTTTTGAAAGGTGACTTTTGAGTAAATATGGGTCAAATTGAACCCAGAACACCCTCTATATACAAGAATGTGTATCAGCTGCACAAACATTTTAAAAATGGATCGAAATATTTACATTTTTATATATTCTAGGTCATAAAAGTCATAAAATTTTACGCCAAAAGAAAGGTTTAGAGTGTTTTTACTGCTCTCAAAATTAAACATGGGTCCAGTTTGACCCTGAATAGTTTGTAGGGATTAAATAAATACTGATAATGAGCTGCAGTATATTCATTATTGATATGGACACAGGGTCTGTGCTTTTGCAGAGTTTGGAAGTACCTTGTTTAAACTGAATCTTGTTCATGTGCTCATTATGTTGTGTGGTTTAATCTATATTGAGGTAGAACATAGAGATCAGTTGCTTTATGAGGTTAGAAGTCAATGTGCAGCATTAAAAATGTCCTTATATATAAAACAAATGCAGTAACAGCTACCTTAGTGCACTACAGTGTACTGAAGTATAACTTGTATATAAAACTCCAGAGTTTGAAGGATTATGTCTCACAATGTAAAATTATGGTCTCAGAATGTAAAATTATGGATGCACTTACCTTCAGCACCTGTATTAAAGTTGTAGGAAGTCTAATAAAGTATATTTTTCTTGTAGAAATCAGGATCTGCCACATAAATTGTTAGTGCAGCTATCAGATAAACAGTAAAAAGTAAGAATAATGTACTGAACTTTCCACCCCTGAGTTTGAATTTTACAGCATGTTGACATTTATTACAGCATATTCAACTGTAGGCAGAGTTAATATGCGCAGCACAGTACAGTGTTTGTAACTGCCCGGTGGTTATTTCATCCCCTGCAGCACACTGAGAGGCAATAGAGCTCCAATGCCCATCCAAAAGCCAATCAATGGGAAGCTCGTTTATACATCATTTACTTGAGGAAAATGGGAAAGCCTCATTTGTCAAGAAGATTGTGCGAGCCGCAACAGAAGAAAATGACATTATCATCTGTTACCAGAGATTATGATGTCTCAGAGCAGAAAATGTCATCCTTTCCCCATGAATTCAGGGATTTCTCACACGCACATTTTCATTTTTCTTCGGTTTTGTACATCATCACATTGGTTTTTCGAAGGTTTTCTAGTGTAATGAGCTCTTTAGGTGAGCAGGCAGCTGTGGCAAAGCTCTCTGATTTAATTTGGCTGGAATTACAATGACGTTATGAAGTTTTTTAAGCATTTGTCTTGTGTTAAATTTATTTGTTGGAGACATACTCTGTTGCCACATTTTACCCGGCTGTAAATAGCTACAATTGAGAACAGGGGAATAAGTGGACTACGGCAAGTATGATAGGTCAAACCCTGAAGTAGGTCTGTAAACTGTGATGGTTTCTGACTTTTTTTCCACTTGTGTTTGTTTTCTCTTCTAAATAAATTTGGCTAATCTGGGGGTTTGTTTAAAATCTGTATGATTGTCTTCTTCTTCTTTGTGCCCCCATCAAACATCTTTTTAGCCTTGTCGTTCCCAGATCTCAGCCATTATCTGGGTGAGTATAATGGGGCTTTTTCACAGCAGACGTGTTGACTGCATAGTGGGAAAAGCACAGGTGTTACTAATAACGTTTTCTATGGCTCTGTTGTATTCTGGTGTCCTGGTAAACCATCAGTGAGCCAGCATGCACAAGAGCAGGACCCTGAAACTGAAGCAGCTCAATGGAATTAATGTTATGAACGAGATTATTCACACCTTCTCCGATCTGGTGTCAAAACGTCTTCTGTGAAAAAGGTCAGTGTCGTTATTACTGATAGGACTGATGGCCAAAACTACAAAAAGAAGACACATGTTGTAATAAACCTTTTGCCCTTTTCATGAGAAGGAGACAGAAAACATCACACCTTACAGTAAAGCATCACAAACTACTCAAAATGGTCACAGAACTGAATCAAAACCTCTCTGACAAACAGAAATATATTTTAAAATTATACTTTTAACTGGTGGACAAAATAGTAGAAACTGCTCATATTGAATGGTGGACAAAAAATAACCATTTACAATGTAACAACAGACACAGTCACAACAAAAATTCAACATTATAATTCTCATTTAATTGATATTTACTGTTGCGTTACATTTTACAGGTGTTCACGTTATTGTGTCCAGTCCTCGTAAAAATTAATATCGAGCTTGAAAGTTCATTTTTGAGCCAGGAAACAGCAGTTTTCACATCTTGACTCAAGGTCCACTTATTAAAATTATCCAATGCTTTCAGCAACATCTCACAGTCATCATCGGTGGATTGAGTTTGCTTGGTTGCCATGGAGATAACTCAGTCGTCTTCATACAACCTATGAATGTAACTGCGGTCACGTGGTGTTGGTAGTCGTATATGACCACCTCTATCATCTGCTATGACGAGTGAATTATCTCCATGACAACTACCTAAAAATAATACGCAGTTGAAAGCTATTCTTTTTTTGAATTTTGTTAAATGGCTGGAATACACTTCATTAGGATCTCATATTTTTTGCATTACTTTTTTTTAAAATAGTGCAGCCATGCTATTAAATTTTAAATCAGCAAGTAAATGAATGGATCAAAGACTTTGTTTCTGAATCGTCCATCACATGAGGTCAGTGTTGTCCACTCCGAGTGTGACACGAACCATAGTGAGAGTTGCCCGCTACCCATCAGCCCTGTGACAGGACGAAGTGAACGGAGGCCCTGAGCTGTCACTGAAATCAACAGAAAAAAAGACAATTAGTTTGCTTCTTGAGTCGACCTGCATTTTTTTGCTCTGTGGAATTAACACCTGCCTGGATTGAAAATGAAGACGAGCACCAGTCTCTGGCAATTATGCACGGCTGACTGGAGACACATCGCGTTTACCTCTGAGGTGAAGGCTGTGTCTGGGCCCCTGTGCGTAATGTACGGCTTAATTCATTACAGCAAGACAGAGCTGCTCCTTCGCTTGTTCAGCCTATCAAATCAAATTAGTCCTTCAGAGGCGGCTTAGACCGAGAATATCGCCTGTCACAAGGTTGTTGTGCAAAGAGAGTAACAGTGAGGAAAAATTAAATAAATAATTGCGTGAGGCTATCTCTTCTTGGAGAAAAAACACTTCCATCATAATGCAAATTAGTGTTACTGGGCTTTCATATCAACAGCATTTTTAAAATCAGTGTGGGTGGCATGGTCTCTGCTACGAGGCAGTTCCTGGGAGTCCAGTTAGATTCGGTCATTTACATTGCCTCCAGCTGTCTTTCTTCTTCAGCAGCCCAGGCACCACCATGCATAAGAAAATCATTTTCTTTCTCCAACGCAAAACATCTTATTTAACGAGGCACAGATGCAATAAAGCACAGAACAGCCCGGGAACGTCTCTGCAGACTTACCGACCAGGGAACATGTGCAGTTATCACCTTTCTGAATGTAACACTGATACAGTTTGTGCTGTTTGACTACATTTGCATGCAAAAAACATTGAATTTTGATGAGCTATGGCATTTCATTCAATCTTTTAGGGCTTTTTGAACCATGTATTTATACTGGCCAAAGTCAAGAGTCACAGTTTTGCGTCAAAGGGATTTATAATATGTACAGATTCACATCAAATAAGGAATTTCTCCTAATATAAGTGTCTTATAAATATGTAATGTAAGCAATATCCTTTAACGAAGAAATGTTCTCTGTCTTAGTGTAATCTGCATCTATTCAGGTGGACAGTCAGAACTAAATCAATAGTTGTAAGTTATTGTTTTTATATAAATTTATTTGCCTGTGCTGCCATTTACAAAGGCTACATTCATATTACATGCTGAAGTGGCCCAATGCATTTTTTTCCAAGTGACTCAGATCTGATTTCACAAAGTGTGAACATATGTTTTCATATCAGATTGTGGTCCTAGATCTGATTCATATCCAATCTCTGTCTTGAGCATTAAGGCCTGTAATGTGAACAAAGAACAATACTCTGTTGTTTTAGTATGTAAAGTGATTTGTTTGTAAAACAAATTAAGTCTTCTTAATGGTTCATGGTTATTATTATTATTTTTTTTATCAATTATAAAGTTTTTCTGTGATATGAACATCATTTCTAGGAGACAGGGTTGTAAACTGTATGTGCAAATGGGCTGTAGAACCTAAACAGGTTCAATTTAGAGCCACTTCTTTTAAGAGTGCACTGATACAAAATGACTGAAACTCAAAGCTTGATAAAAAGTTTATCGTTCATGATTGTTTTTTCCTGAAGTGTCTGTTTTATTTTCAGTCAACAGAAGTATATAAACCTCAAAATACATCACAGCCGTTTCAGTTTCCTCCACCCTTGATCTTAGAGGGGGACAATACAACAGTGCCCTTTACCTCCTTATCAGCCTCCCAGATGGTGCTACGGCATTCAGCCAAACTGTGCTCAGCCTCCTTGCTTTCCCTCTGCTAATGGACAGTGTGGGTCTTCCAGCTGCAGATGTGTGTTTCCCTCCACCTGGCTCCGACAGCTCAGCGAGGCCGCAGGTGGTCAATGAACCTGCAGACCTACAACTTAATCACAGACTCTCACTAATCCTACAGAAGTTCTGTTTCCACTCTGCTCACAGCACCTGTGACTGCAGTGCGTGTGTGCTGGTATGCAGAACAACACAATCACGTTTAGGTTAAAGAAAAGGAAAATAACTAATGGGAATCAGTTCAATTCTGATTAACGTTGAAGATAAAATTCTCCCCAGTCCTCTTATGATTGATTTTGTCATAAACATTACTTGTATTTCTACTTTTGTCTTATCAATTTCGGTTCAGTCAGAGACTGTGGATTTTTTTTCAGCTGCAAAATTTGAGAGTTGTGTCTCAACACACGTGGTTGGTATTGCACTTTGGTCTATTGAAGCTCCTCCAGTTATTTTAGTGGTATTACTGGAATCTCTGTCCTTTTCTCTAATGGATTTTCTCTGTGTGTGACTGTACCCTCTTTGTGCTCAATGGCAACTGCATAAAGCCTTGCTCTTTCATTTTTAAGGACTGACACTAATAGCTTGATGTTTACCATTTATGATGTAGATCAGTGTTTTTCAATCCTGGTCCTGGGGTACCCCTGCCTTCCATGTTTTAGATGTTTCCCTCTTCCAACATGCTTGATTCAAATGATTAGCTCATCATCAAGCTCTGCAGAAGCCTGATAACGACCCATTCGTTTGAATCAGGTGTGTTGGAGCAGGGAAACATCTAAAACATGCAGGGCCGGGATGCCCCAGGACCAGGATTGAAAAACACTGATGTGGATAATTGGAATACTTTATCTGCTATCAAATGTGATGTTACGTATTTATAATACACCACTGAGAAATGTTGCCAAAGATGCAAAATATATCTCAGGTTACTGGATTTTAGTCGGGACATTCACGTCAAGATTTAAACCATTTACTGTAACAACAACAACGTGACACTTCTCTATTCCATGAACATGAACACATTAAAAATAAATGTCGGCATCACAGACAACTCAATTCTGATACAGGAGGAGGCTGGGGAGGTGGAGGGAGTTAAATTTTAAAGCAGGCAGCAGTGTAGCAGCGAGGGAAGAACTTGTTTGTCTGCAGACTGCATGAGCGCCAAATGTTTATATAGAACGCCTATTGTGAGAAGTAGGTCATGGACACATGTGATTGAAGGTTGTATGGAGCATGTGCCTCTCACGTTACACATTGTCATCTGATACATTATATAATCTTATTCTGCACTGTCTGACTGTCTATCAGCGTGTTGTATCTCCACATTGAAGTTATGTGAAATAAGCAACCCAAGACTTTTTTTTTTTTTTTTGGCTGCACCATTCCTGCAAATGTAAATACTCTCGCAGATTATTTCATACACATCACCCAAAATTCAGCCTTACATATTATTTAGTATCTTTGGATAACTCTGGATGTCCACCTGGACATAAGGTTGAATATTATATGTTAGTTTGAGCAAATGTTTTGCTGTTTTGCTGCACAATACAAGTTTGCAGTGACTGGGGGGTTAATGGGTTTTAAGAGATTAAAAACAGTTACATCCTAACTTTCTACACTCTAGGTACTAATTGAAATAGCACAAGCAGTACTTACATAGATTTGATAAATTTAAACTATCTGCTGAGTCAAGCTTTTATATAGGTTGCAGTGTGACTGCAGTCTCTGGATGATAATCAGACCACATTTGCATTTTAAATCTACAGCATCTTTAGTTTTTATGCATAACCGTATAGTTTTAAACAGGTTTCTTAGCACCCAGGTCTCATTCAAACAGTCCATCCTCACCTAGACCTTGACTTCTTCTTATTCATGGTGCTGAATTATTTACCAGCACCTTCCTATCCTGACACTGACTGAGTGAGTGTGGCCATTATATTATGCATGAGGTAAAGAAATACACGAGGTTTCCTGAGAAACAATGACATTGTGGATAAAACAGTGCCAAAGTCAAATCAAATCGCTGAGCATCAAAGAAAGTAGGGGTCAAAATGTAAAATGCAAATATTCTCGCTTCCAAATGAAGAATTGACACCTTTTATCAGCATCAGCCATCTTTTCGCTGTCCTCCTTTTAGTTAACCTTTGCAGGAAGCAGTCGGTGAGGAGTGAGGATTTTGCAGAGATAACAACCACAGCTGAGGCAGGTGCAGAAGTAATAGCTGCTCTCCAGAGGCTACAAGCAATATAACCCTCCTGACAACGGCCTGTCCTACACTCAACAGCAACAAAGCTTTTAAATGAGGGGGATGCACTTTCCCCAGAATAGTGAAAATCTTGAACTTGAGGAGTACACATAGAAAACTAGGTTGCTTTACAGACGGGATGAAGTCGATGTCTTTAATTAATCATCCCAAGCAGTTGTAGCTGCTCGTGTCTCTTAATCCCGTCATGATGAGAAACGGTTGATAATCAGCAGGAAGACAAACCTTGTGTTGTACCTACTTCAGGGGAATTAGCTTGAAGCCAGACAAAACTGACTTTCACTTTATTGACTCGGAAACACAGCACAATCAACTCGATGACATCGATGATAACAGCAACACTATGTTGCCGTTATCGGCCACATTGATCAGTTTAATGAACACGAATCATTCCGGCTGAGGGGCAGTGATAAATCAGAGGACCGAGCAGTAAACATAAGCACTTGCTGAATCAGACATCTTCCCCTCAGATCCTCTAAAATTGTGAGAATAGTCATCTTGTGTGTATAATATCATGTGTAAAGCATCCAACTTTTTAATATGTTACAGAGTAACTATATTGCAACAGGATGCCTTTGGTTGTTGAGCATTTCATTGGGGGATTTCCATCATGTCGAGGCACTCAGCATGTTATACAATGTGTTTTCTCTTCTGTTTATGGCTCATGTCAATTTTTATGCTGATTATTTCGTTGTAATGGTTTCTAGTTTACTGGAATAGTTTACTGGAGATGCTGCCAGAGAGGCTTTGAAGGACTAAATGTGATTTGCTGCAAATTGTTGCCATTCCAGGTTATATGAAGGATGTTAGTTTTTCTGGCTTAAGCAGTATCCTCTGAGTAGTGTATTTGATGTATATACGACAAATATTTATTTCTTCATTCATGAGACTACATAAAGTAAATTATACGGAGATTTGGTTTACTCCAGGACTATAATTATACTACACTAGCAATAGTTGATGCTGCACACCTTGAACCGTATCTGCACTTTAGCACTATATCCCGAAAGTCCATCATTTTCTATACTTATTTAGGACACTGATGTTATGCCCACTGTGTTTTTCTTCTAGAAGTTTGGGGGTCACATGGTGGGCATTTTATAGGCTGCTTTCAGTATTTTTTGGCCTCAAACTTATTAAAGTTCAGCATCCAGGATTACAGTGTATTGCTGGCAGCGTGGAGAGGACTTTGAAATAGCATTTAGACTTTATGTTGGGAAATAAAACAGTTCATTGATTGAAAAAATATGAAAAATACAAAAAAAAAAAAAAAACGTTTTTGATGTTGTGTCTAAATTTCCTGAGGAGGTGGGGCTGCATGGAGGAGGGGGGTTGGACTCTCAACCTGTATTTCTGAAATCCTCACTACACCTGATGCCTTATGAGCAGCAGTCTGCTCATAATGTTTCTTATTTGTGGTTTAATTCATGTTTTTGTATTTGGAGCTTTTAGTGTGCGCCCTTTATTATAGTTTTGGCTCATGTTCGAACTGTCACAAAAACACAAAAAAAGGAAAAAATGGCTGTGTTGTATTTTACAGGTCTGTAATTTTCTAATAATTTCCCAAGAAGTTTCCTGGAAACATTCATCATTTGGTACAAATTGGAGGGAAAATACAGATCGTCCTCAGATGGTACACTTCCGAATAATTCATTACAATTATTTATATTTATGTACCCAAGAGAGTCTTTTAGTCTGTGCACAGCAGTCTAGCTGAACACGCACAAGTGTGAAATGTGACTACAAAGAAGCATATAATTTAATTAAGTTTACAAAAATAAACTAATATCCACTTGAGTTTAAATAGAGACGATCTTTCAAGGAAATTCTTATATTCCCCACATTTAGCACAGACCTAAAAAGAGCCTTTGAGCATCGTGGCTTCCTTATTTGGGAAGGAAAACCAACAGATAAAAGCTTCATCGTATTGCAACATCAACTTAAATTATCTTCCATTTCTGAATGTGGTGATGAACTTGAGTGTTACCATGTTGTCGCATATTCTGGGTCAGTTTTAATGGCTCTGCTCCCAACATCACGTGACATGTCTACAAGGCTCTCCTGCTGATAAACAGAGCTTTGTAGGTCATGATTAAGGGACTCATTTGTCTCGCCCACTCCGTCTGCTAAGTTTCAGCCTCCCAAGTAATTAAGGAGCTGTGCACCGAATGCTGGATGGCCTCGGGGGGGTTTCACTCTTACTTTCATGCATCCATTAACAACTTGGCCAATGCCTTCCATATGTACGCTCATGCTTGGGGATTTCTCGCTTTCTTCATGGCAGTCCTCATATAAATTGCAATTGATGTTGTAATTATTCTTTGAGATTTATTTAAAGAAGAGGTTCCGGAGAATAGGAAACAACTGATATAATTATTAACCGATGTAGGTGTAGTCTTACTTGCTTATAATGACTCGTGATAACCTTTACCTTGAGGGTATCTCACATTTTCAGTACTCAGTCATATAAATGCAAGGTGGATAAAGGAATTATAGAATACATTTAATACATTTATCACAACTGTATCAAAACAAGGTCGCTGTAATCTCATTACCTTTCAGCTGAAATCCCATTTCTGTCACCTTGGATTTGGTAGAATTTGTATAAAAATTAGGCCTGAGACATCAAAAGCCTCATGCAATAAACACAGATGTCACAGACAGAGAAATTTGGCTCTTCATTCAATGATTCATCACAGTATGCTGATGGTGCCCACAGAGTGGATACACAAGAACTCACAAGGCGGGAGGATGTGCATAAAATTTGGGATTGGGAGTACAAAAGCTTGATAGGTATGCAATGAAAAAGAAGCAGTGGGAACCCTCTGAAATGTTCAGTGACTGACAGCTAATCAGACCTCCCAAAACTGTTACATTCAGATGACAAAAACAGATTTTTTTTTTCTTTTAATATATTCAGAGATACAATTATTATTTCCACTGCTGTCTGCCGCAGCATGGGAGAAATGAGGAAATGTTGCAGATAGAATTACAACAGATACAGTGTCTTTGAGGGAAAGGCCGAATTTCTTTCTTTCTTTCTTTTATACACTTGAAATGTAAAAAAAAAACCTCCATGCAGAGAATACAGTCCAGTATGAAAGAGGTTAGGTTAGACTTAATTACTCCCTGGAGGACATTTGAATTGCATGAGCAAGAATATAATATGACTATGAGTATCATTAATGACATGACACATGGAAGCAGGACCATTTTTAACCACAAAGTGACCCAACCTTTAACAAGAGTGGGTCAAAACCTAGTATATGACTGGACTATGTATGAAACGCTAGGAGGGCTTTTAATTTGAGACGACAGGTACAGGCGACACATGGCGACCAAGCACCCAGGAAGGGTGTCTGGCTGTGATTGAAGCCAATTTGACATAACGCCTTTCTCAGTACCAAGACACTTTTTTTCTAACAAAAAATAACCTCATCGACAGAGAGAGAAACATTTAGACAAACTAATGTTGCAGCTACAATTGTTAGAATTCATCTGTGGGAGATTTATCTTCCAAAAGGAATTATATCATATTTACGCTACGGAGACATTAGAGCCATCGGTAAATTAGCAAAGAGCTGCACAGATCAGTTCATCAGACCATTATTCTCCCTGGGATGACGACGGACGTTGACCGGCCGATCATCTCAGGAGTTGGGCTGCTAGCGGCTGAGATGACCAGCTGGTCTCACCTCGCCAGCGGCTCTGAAAACATCAGAGCAAATTTTCAAAATTATATTATTATTTGGATAAAGTGACCACATATTGGGAATCTAAATGGTTACTTTCTCGCCTGAAAAAGTATTAAAACTTAGTAAAGTGGCAGTCCTACGCAGAAAATTACAACAGCTTAATCTCCACCATCGCTGCCGGGTTGATGCAAAATGCATTCTGGGATACTTGGCTGTCCCAAGTTTCGACCAACCATTGGTGTACCATCATCACTCAGTCAGTGAATCAGTGACGGACAGACATTTATAGGGCTGTTTCCTGCAGTCAAGCCAAAAATAGAGACAGCAAAAGGTTCAAATGAGCATTTGAATCACTATAATGCAGCTGGACAAGAGTTTTGCATGATGGTTTTTATCTGCACTCCAGTCTCATAGGACCACTACAGTGGAGCTAGCCCTCTTGGCCCTTTGGTTCACCCCTTCCATCAAGAAACAGAATAAAAGACTGAACACTGGCAACAACACTATGACAAAATATTGGCAATATTCTTTTGAAAAGAATAAAAGTTTTGAGTTCTTTTAAAAGAGCTGTACAGTAAGTTTACTATTGTCAAACTGTACCCACTCACACCTTTACAAACCTCCACAGTTTACTTTCTGCACTTTGAGCTCTCAGTCTCTCATCGTTTTGTTGGTGGCTCAAGGCTCTTTGCAAACAGAGGTTCTATCCTTATTCTGTATAGGCCTTCCAGTATTCAATGATTATTTTTTTCTTGCACAATCTGCTTCAAATGTAATAAAAGAAGAAACTCTTTTCCTTGTTTTTCTTTTGTCATAAAATCATGTTCGTATGGTTGGTACACGAATAAAACTGAGATTTAAGGTGAGCACAGAGAAACTCTCCTGCTTCAGCAGATGTACAGTATGTTAGTGTAAATTCTGCAAATCCATCATTCTACACACTGAAGTTCAGACATCCAACTCAAAGTAACAAAAATAATAATACATTTCTGAGTGGAGGAGGATTGTTTTGTACATCTGTGTATGATACAGTTTCAATAAATCAGAAAGTGAAGGATTAGTGACGCAATTTGTAGTTTTTCTGAAAGACGCA
Organism: Thunnus maccoyii; assembly: GCF_910596095.1. NCBI lineage: Eukaryota > Metazoa > Chordata > Actinopteri > Scombriformes > Scombridae > Thunnus > Thunnus maccoyii. Next base: position 12,560,568 of record NC_056554.1, on the reverse strand, counting down.
AGAATTGTTGCTGCCCTATAAAAACCATGCATCTCTAAGAGGAGAATTGCTTAAATTAGAGTTGAAATAATTAGTCGATTAATCAATTAGTCGATCGACAGAAAATGAATAAAAATGAACTGAATATCTGCTGAACTGGACTGCTGAAGACATCATTCTAGCTCTGGGAAATTGAGATGTGTTTCCCCCCCTCTTTTCCCCCTATTTTGAGATATTGTATTGACTAAACAATTAATCGATTAATCTAAAAGTTAATCGTCAGATTAATCAATAAAATAAAATAATCATTGATTCAGCCTTCGCTTAAATTTACAGATCCACATATGATGACAAACTGACAATGAACATTCCTAGTAAGGCTGTATATATCACTTTATTTTAACAACACTGTCATTACGGCTATAAATAAAGACTGCTTTACCGTCTCGTAGATGGATCAAAAGTATAATCTTATCATGGTGGGTAATCCTATGAAGGCTGATGATGACAGTGACATTGAGCAAAATATACTTGGTTGTTTACACTCAGTGATCTACATGCAGCGAGGCATGTTTGTGAAATCACGAATAAGAATCAGTGTTAAATCAAATGTAAAAGGTGACTATGACCTGCTGATTAACACCAGTGTGTGTTATCTTCTTCCATTGACATCAGTGTAGTGCTTGTGCCGTAGGAGGACTGTAAGGTTTCAGCTTCAGAAAAATGTAATTCTCTGCTGTTAAAATGAGTTTTTTTTTAAACAGAAACAAGAATCTCTTATGAATGAAAGCCAAACATCTTGATCTACATTAAAATAAGTTTCAAGTGGATATGTTTGCCTTCAACCCAGAGACTAGCAATATCATGCGAGACGCCACTGATTTCCCTGTTGGCTCGGCCTGTAATATACAACATGATATTCAATTTGGGGGTGGAGCAGTTGTTTCAGTCACTATAATTCTTAATGGAAGATGAACACTCAGACGCCTGTGTGGTGCTGGATGAGGTATGAGGCACTCCATTAACTGGAAATCCCAGATCTGCCCCAAGCCGAGTTCCCATTAATGCAGAAAGCAGTGAATTGGCAAAACTGCTATCAGTAATTCCTCTCTCCTCCCAGCAGATTTCCGACCTTGCCTATCTTCTGAACTCATTTGCAGTTTATTTTTCCGTATCTGAGTAATGTTATGAGAAAATTAAAAGCAAAGACTCGAGTCAACAAAGTTTTCTTTGACAAATCATGTTAGAAATAATATTGGATTAGAAATAGATTAACAGAGAGCTCACAAAAGTCAGCAGTTGATAGAAAGTAAACAAGGAAACTAATATGACAATGTAATTGAGTGATTTAACATTCACTAAAGAGCAACTTGCAAATTGGAAACTCTAGTAAACTAATGTGTAGCAAAATCATACAGACAGGAATTTAAAAAAAAAATCTATTTCTAATTAATTTAAAAATAACATTATTATTTATAGAGCACTTTTAAAGCAATAAGCACAAAGTGCTTTCCAGGGTGAGTAAATTCAAAACATAAGCAACACTAGGGACAAAAGCAAGAGGTAAATAATGAAACATATGCATATATATATATACATACATATACATACATACGTACATACGTACAGACATGCATGCAGATATACAGACATACGTATAGACATACATACATACATATGTACCTACAGACATACTGTAGGAGCCAAAATATGTTGTTATTTCTGTTCATATATTGTCGTGGGCATCACGTATTGCGTCACTTACGTTGCTTGACACATGGGTGTGGTTTCCTATTATTTAACCTCTTCACTTAGGTGGTGGCGGGAGTTTTGAACAAAGAGAGTTGGTTGAGCTCTGATATTTTCTGTTGACCGTCACCATCATCTGTTCATCACTTTATTTTCACAGTCAGATTGCATTTTTTGTATATTTTTGTGCAACAGCTGCTTGTCAGACTCTTTCATTTTTGTTTATTTTTTCAATAAAACATCAGTAAAACGTCATCTGGACTTCGGGATGGTTTTGTATGGACGTGTCACATATAGGAGCCTACTAAGTCTCTTAGTGGCCTTTTTTGAAAAGTAGTCGCTACATATACATACATACGCACAGACATACGTACATACATACATACATACGTACAGACATACAGTATATGCATAAACATGCACACACACACAAAAGATAAAAACTTTCAATGAAAGAAATAAAAACCAACAGCTCATGACCACAGACAGCTGTTATGGAAAGTCATTCTGTAAAAGTGAGTTTTAAGACGAGATATAACAGCAGCAACAGAGTCTTCTGACCTGATGCTCAGTGGAGGCTGTTCCCGAGGAGCCAGTACTGCATCGGCTCGATCACCCTTTGGTTTTAACCTGGATTCTGGAATAGTTAGAAGACCCAGACTGGCAGACCCAAGGGGCCTGTTTGGACAGTAGGGTGTGAGGAGCTCAGTTATATACTCTGACACCAGATCATTCAGAGCCTTGTATGTGATTAAAAGCATTTTTTAAAATCAGTTCTAAAAGAGACTGGAAGCCAGTGCAGTAAAGCCAAGATTGGTGTGATGTGTTTGTTCTGGTCAATAGTCTGCTGAATTTTGAACAATTTGGAGCTGCTCCATAACAGTCAAGTAAACAAAGCGTTACAATAATCAAGGTGGGAGGGTATATGAGCATGTATGATTTTCTCTGTGTTACAGAAGGACAGAACTGATCTAATTTTGGAAATATTCCTCAGTTCATAAAAACACAACTGGACGACTTTCTTTACATGTTGCTCCAGGCTCAAGTCACAGTCCAGAATAACACTCAGGGTTTTTGTAGCTGACTTTATGTTGGGAGTGAGGGGACCAAGGAGTAGTTTTTAGAGGTGTTCAGGGCCTCATGATTAGAACTTCTGTCTTGTCAGACATAAATTTTTTGGACATCCAGCTTTTTATGTCATGTAGGAAGCTATGTAGTAAAGCTAATTTACTGGTGTCAGAGGCTGTAAATGACAGGTACAGCTGTGTATCGTCTGCGTAGCTGTGGAAGGAGATTATCGGTCCCAGGGGTAACATGTATAGGGTAAACAGAACAGGTTCCAAGATTGATCCTTGTGGTATTCCATGTTTAGTCAGAGCAATTTATGAGGTAAATTCACCAACAGAAACAAAAAATTCCTGTTGGCTAAATATGAGGAAAACCATTCCAGAGCATTGACTGTATATTAATATTAATATTGACGACGCGTCTCCACTTCCTACTGCTATGCAAAAGTGAAGCCAAAATATATCCTCTCCGCCACCATCTGGCTTGTGTGACGTCATTTGGAGCCAGAGCCTGTGCAGTAGAGTCGGGCGGCGGGATGACAGTCCGCGGGAAAAATGAGCAGGATGACACTGTGTCTCTGTCAGCTGTCGACATGTCACTGTAGTGCCAGCTGAGGACTCTGAGATTGCACCCTTTCCATTTGAGAATGTTGCTAGTGTGATGTTGGACCACAGCTACCTGCTGACTAGCTTTGGGAGCCTAACCAAGAATGCCCTGGTTTATATCGCAGGTTTTGTTGTCAGGCAGGTCATGAGGCAACTTTCATGTGATGCATGCTGTAACAGTTTGGTTTTTGAGGCTGCACCAGCATCATTTTGTGATAGCTACCACCTGCTAATCTTGAAAAACAATGGAGGCCTGATGATTCCAAGCAGAGGTGTAGTCAAGGTGATCCGCTCAGCAGAGCATTGCATCCGACGGGCCACAAACATTTCATCTGCAACCCGTCAGTGCACTGTGTCTCTGGTCAACCGTGTTGTCAGAGCAAATACAGGTTTTGAAGATGTGTTTGATCTTCGTGACTATATTGTTGAAACTTGGGATGGCATTGAGAAACCATCACTTTAGTCTCATATCTTGAATCGTGAGCAGCTTTCATAAGTTGTGGCAAAAAAATCACTCTCTACAATTGCAGAGTGGCAGCTTGAGAAAGAAGCTGTATGTTGTAGTTTTGTTACAGGGTTATTAGAGAAGAACTTCTCTGTCATGACGTTGTGAGTGAACATGTAAATTCTGAGGTGGATTTGTGGCTTAAGTTTGTTTCTGTGTCCAGGCTCCCATGAGTATATACCTGTATGACAGGAGCCAACCAGTGCACAAACACTTGCCTCATATTCTTCTAACGAAAAACTGTGTTTTTTATACATTTATATGAGATTAAAGGTAAATTTGTATTACTCATCTCTCTTTTATTAATGTCATTTATTTCCACTTATACAAAACTGTAACATTTGTTTATCAGAATGTGTAACTATTACTATACTCTGCACAAAGAATATACTTCAAAACTAATTGCATAGGGTGAGTTCATTTTAAATATTATATTATAGAATTATTACTCTTACGATCTATACAAGATAAGATAAAGTATTTTGGTTTGAAAACCCACATTTTTAATTTAACCAAGTATCCTGTATCATAAATACATGTCTAGCATTTGTAACAAACCAAACTAGTTGAAAATTCAGCGAGTTATGATGATTTTAATTGTGGATATACCTCCTGCCTCGATAGACATACTGTACACTCATTAGGAGGTGCGGCTTCCCCTGACCAATATGGCGGCCGTGTTGACGCATCCCTCCAATGAACAGCAGTGGCAAATGTAGTATCTACGTGTATATATTTATACAGAACATGCACCAGAGTCTGCAGCCATCACTTCTGCCTCAAAAGGAGATACTGGACATGACGTCACATGAGGGAGAGCAGTCAAGCTAAGTCCAGTTTAACAATAAGTATCCAAAGGATCAGAAACAAACAAACAAGGATTAAGAGAAATAATGACCATTGGCCAGATATTCAGTTACGGTGTGAGAACCAGTGGAGAACCAGGCAGATGTGTTGGTGTCATGTAACACACTGTTGTTTCACATCACAGTGTTGTAACGTTTGCTATCACATATGAGGCAGTATCAACATTGGTAGTGATTGTCTAGTGATTTAACTCCTCACTATTTAACCCCTCACAACGTTTATGGTGCTGCCGCACAGCAGAGAGAGAGGGAGAGAGAGCGAGAGAGAGAGAGAAACGTTTCTAATCTAAGTTTATAATAGGACGAGGAAGTTACAAAGAGTTTCAGTGGCCTCATTTGGGATCACAGCAACCAAGTGCTTGGATGTATTAAAACATTTTATGGTGTTAAAAGCAGCTTCATGAATATCAAACAGACTGTATAATGGCCAGGCCTGCAGGCATCAGCAGCTAATACTAATAACAAACCTATATAAATAATAACTATTAGTGCATTCTAATATTCTCAAACTCCATTGTAGAAAATAAAGCACATTATGTAATACAAATGTAAACCAAAGTTTAATCCCACCACCGACATTCAAAACACTAACTTGGAAGTTACTATCACCATCAAACTGATCAATTAGTGTTTTAACACAGAGTAACAGCAGGAAACCACTCATCTATACCTGGTATGAGATATTCTATTTTATTCTATATCTATTTTTGACTAGAATCAGGTAAGACATACATACAAACATAACAAATGCTAAATTTCCATCAAGGACTTAAGTTTTTAAATGATGTATCCAGATGTATCTCAAACATATATGGTCAAAGGAAAAAAATATGGATACCACCGAAGCTGCATAGTGCTTAATTAGCTATTTTATTAACAGAACATGTTGACAGTGTTTCAGTCTGCATCCAGCTCTACATCAAAATACACACAGATAGAGAGATGGACAATCTTAATAAAGTTTTTTTTAATTTAATCACATCAATTTAAACCCCATCACTCAATCATTGGCCATGATCTATTTTTTTCCCCAAATTTCATATAAATCTCTTACCAGGTTTCAAATAAATAAACAACAAACAATTGAGTCAGTCTGAAACTAGAAACGTAACCTCTTGGTAAATGTAAGTATGAATTGTAGAATTAGTCTGACTTTTAATAATGTCAAACTGCAAACTGAGAACCACAACATCCATGCTGGGTTTCATGCTAAAGTCCTGTGTTAAACCATCAAGGCTGTGCAGGTTACAGGCCGACTGCCTTGTGTTGTTATCTGCTGGCAGGATCTGGAAAGGGACTCCGGTTAAGTGCAGGACAGGGCAGCGCTGCTCTCTCGTAGAGTCTTTGCTGACCTGGAGTAGTCCTCCTTCAGAGACTCCATCAGGGCTGATGCATAATGGGGAAGATGAAAATATTTAAATCAAATTCAGTGATATGATATTTAATACATGCACTGACTCAAGTCATAAATTATATTAAACTGACTGAAATTTCTATCTGTACGATGGCTTCTCCTTGATGGGGCGGACCACCCGGGAACCGTTGCAGAACATACTTAACCAGAAGAAGCAGACGATGCAGGTTATAAACTTAATTTTTCATGCACTGTGTAGAGTGTTGAGGCTACTCTGTCAGCCTGTCACTAAAAGGTGCACTTTGGACATTGTCAGAAAGGAATATATCAATACACTCAGTGGCCACTTTATTAGTTACACCCAGCCAAAGCTGCAGTCTCGTCCAACAGCCCTGCAATAAATCCCCGGGAAATGAAGTTTCCAATGTTCAGTTTTTATTGAAAACGTTTTAGATTCAACTGTGATGCATCAACTTTATGGTCATTTTGAAGGCTGTAGTTTGTGGTGCAGTTGAATAGTATTGCATTATAATGAATGGCTGGAGCACATTGGAACCACTACAAATAAAGCCTCAACCAGGACTACTAAAGATTAGACCTTTTGATCATTTCCAGCCTCATAGTACATAACATCCTGTACTTGGTTTTAGCCGTTGTTCCGTGCTTCTCCCTCCAGAGGTGGAGGTGCACAGCAGGGAAATGCAGGTGTGCCATGTTCACGGATGTCCTGAAAAAATGCTTCACCTTGCTTTGCCACTTGGCCTCCATCACATATAGATCTCCTTTAAGTGATGGTGGACCTGTTTTAGAACAGAAACAATATGTTGAAAAGAAAATGTTAGATGTAAAAAACAGCCAACTTTAACTAAACTACAAATATCAGGATACAAACTTTTACCAACATGTTAGGTATTAAAGAAATGGTTTGTTCCTTCTGGACACAACTCCTCTCGCAGCACTTGGCAACCTAAAGTGTCACGTTACTATGATTATAATAACAAAACATTGTGTGTACATACAGAAAAAAGTACAACTTAGTTTGTTGGCTGATGGTGTTACAGTCCTGAACTGTTTGTAAGGCAGAACAACAGATAACATCCAACTTTCACATCATCATGTGAACAACCTAATTTCCATAGAAGCCTCAAGAACACAATTTAAATACGACATGGGATTTCTAAGGAATCAAAGTTGTTTACATGATGTTGAGGCTAATCAGGCTAATTTTATTTGGCTGAAATAAAAATAAACTATTTATGATATTCTTCCATACATACCCTTTCTGATTCTTCTGTTGTCGAAAAGTAGGACATCAAAGCCAAATCAGTGGGCCTGCAGGTGCTAAAATAAATCCAGTGATCAAACAGCAAACACTGTGTGCCAGCCACAGTTAGACTTAGTCAGCTGGAGCTGGAGAAGCCTTTGCTCTCTGTGTGTGTGTGACAGCAAGAAAGGGGCCTGGCAGGAACAACAGTGAGAGCACATAAACGCTGTTCAAACAATTTTTGCAGAGATGACGTCTGTGATGGAGGCCACCGCGGACCGTCTCTCAGAGCTTTGTTCACATGAAAAAGAAGTCATGTCACAGTCTTGTAATGCTGTTATAAAGCTGTTAACAACTTGGAAACAGGGCTAGTTTAGAAAGCTGACATTAAAGAACATTGTTCAATGTGTTGTAGCTACTTCCCATTTCTCACAAACTGAGGAGGACATTTTGTGATTGAAACGTCAGTTCCATGAAAGCAGTGTGCAGGTATTTTTTCATCTCTTTGTGCAGATTATTGTTAGCCAGCACCTGTAACGGTTTTAAGGATGTGCATGTACCTTCACCTTTGTCACTGATTTTTCTCCAAGGTTGGCATTGAGGAGTACTCAATGACATTTTCTGTTGGAGCTCTTGGATTTCTTTATGTCTCCATCCTAGTATTTTGTCGTCAACTCATTTCAGTCCCGACTGAAATATCTCAACAACTTAAAACGATTGCCATAAAATTTGGTTCGCATGTTCATGTCCCCCTCAGGATAAGTTGTAATGACATTGGTGATCCCCTGACTTGTCATCTGGAAACATCATCAGGTCAAAATATCAATTAACTAATCTACTAATGATACTTTGTGTTTTGTGCGAATTAGCAAATGTTAGCGTACTAACACACTACAGTAAGACGATGAACATGGTAAACATCATACCTGCTTAATGTCAGCATATTAGCATTGTCGTGGAGAGCAAGTTAGCATGCTGATCTTAGCATTTTGCTCAATGTGCAGACTCACAGAGCCACTATATAAAGTGGAATAAAGTTCATTATTTAAATCCTCCACTGTGGCGACAGGATCTATGGTAATTCATGTTCTGCATTTTCTTAACATCAGACCATAGACTATATAAAAAATAATGGACGTAGCCAGCCGTCGTAGCAACTTATCAATCACAATGTAGCCATGCCCTAAAGCAGACCCTGCTTTATCGTCTATTTTACTCTAAATGGGGCCATAATTTACAAAATAAACATCATGCTGTATTGAAAAAGACTTGAAACTAGTGATTGAGACCATAAACTCATTAGTAAAGTGTTTACTGAGGTAATAAATCAAGTTAGAAGTAGGGTCATTTTCTCATAGACTTCTATACAATAGACTTCTTTTTGGAGCCAGTGGAGTCGCCCCCTTCTGGCGACTAGAGACAATGCAGGTTTAAGGCACTTCCGTATTGGCCTCATTTTCAGACCCAGAACTACCCGCTTGCATCAGACTGGAAAGCTGTTACTCACAGATCCCAAGTTTAACAATAAAATAATTTAAAATAAGGCGGTTGTCCTCAGGATGCGTCCTAAGCTCCATCAAATCTGCCCAGACTTTTATAAATAAAAGTTCAAACTCAGTTTAGAGAATCAAAAAAAATCTTCTGTCATGTCACAAGGACCATTACAGCGAGTTTTCAGTTAGGCCACTGACAGTCGAGTCTCAAAATATTTGCATTAGTCAGTTCTGCGCATGGACGTGTATCCATATATTCAGTGTGTAAAATAGCTTCTGACAACCGGAGGTCCTGTGCCTACATCCAGTATGCCGTGAACAAATTAAAGATGTTTGTGAAAACATTTTAAAACAAGTTTAAACACAACCCTGCTTCCTTTACGCACAGCCAGCACATGCACAGCATAGATACCGTCATTTATCATTTAAATATTTTGACCAAACAGTGATAGAACTTGTGCGCTTTTCAAACACTTACCAGCAAATTTCCAAACCCGATTTTGTAACTGTAATTAATAAAAAATGTAATAAAAAAATATTAAATAAAAAACTATTGTATATACTTAAAAGCATAAATGAGGACTTTAAAATATGCAGAGGAGGAGTATAACTTCAGAGTTTAAATGTATTAATTATCCTATTAATTTTTTGCACAAAATAAGCGACAACACTGGTATACCAGCCACTGTAGCACACATGAGAACACATCTGCATTCCTCCCACTAATAATGTATTCAGTCTCTCTTCCACGTTGTGCCTGGCTGAGCCCCAAAGTGCGCCGGTGCTGATGGTCAGGAAAATTGCAAAAATGTGTTGGCCACACCCACACACGCCACACACCAGGAATTAAGACTTGGATCTCCGCCTACGCCCTATTTCAGGAAAATAAGACCCATAGTGTTGTTGAATGACGTTTGAGGTCATTGATGTATAGCAGCAATCAGTGGCACCACCTCTGTGGCATGTAATCAAATTGCTTCCCTGTCTGCTTCATCCTCGGCTACAACTTTTTCACTACAGACACGTTTTTTGGTCTTTTTGGCCTTGGTCCATGTCCAGCTAATGGATTCATTTGCTGACTTATAGCCACGATTCACTATTTGTCCTTGGCAGAGAGGTCGAAGGATGGTGAGCATGCCAAACTTTGGAAACTCTCTTTAAACTGTCAAGAGGTTGTCTCTTAAATATCTATATGACAAGATAAGTGTAATCCTGATTCAGTGGAGAAGTTGACAGTTTCACTGAGTTTTAAATCCTACAGAGGTAGACAGTCAGTCCTGGTGGAAAGTAAACCTTACAGTTAACAAAGTTCATTGTACTATTAATATATTTTACGTAAATAAACTCAACACTTGGTTTTCATATTACAAAAAAAGAAAAATGAAAGTGTCGAGCTGGTGGTACAACTGTATTATATAATTGTGGTAGATTCATGTTATCCTCACATAACTCTTCACTCAATCCATTTCAGAGTCCATTGCTCATTCTATCAGATTTTAAGAGACTGTATTGCATAAGTGACGGAATGTATATTAAATAATGTGACAGATACTCTAATATATCTGATAAAATATGATACTTAACTCTGCTGCAGGCTACTTTGTCTGTTTACTTTACAAGGGATACAGCAGCAGCATGAGACCTTGGGGCAGTTTACGGGTTGTTAGCTTTGATGGTGAGGCTGTGCAGGATGTGGCCCACTTTCTATCCTCCAGCTGACAACACAGGTGGAACTGATGACACCCAGCCTCTTCCCCACCTTTAACAATACTTATTATTAGCCAGTGACCTTCATCATAGTAGTGGTTCCTGACTGACCACATTTACATAAAACTTAACTGTAAAGCCTCCAACTGTATTTTCTTTTCTTTGCAAAGATTACAAAGATTCATACCCCAGTTTTCCCAAACACTGAATAGGTGGAGTGACTCATATTGCTACAATTTTCACAGGTGTCATTGACTGTTTACATACACAAAATATTCTATTTTTTTCCCTTATTCTGGAAAAGACAATATTCCTACTAAGCTGTTAACATGGCTAATGAAAATGAATATTCCACTAATATTCCCATTTATATGCAGAGGGTTTTCAGGGTTTCCCTCTGTTCCTCCAGTGGGAACGGGAATCACAAGATCTCTGCGGGCAGTGAAGTAAACCAACAAGGTGAAAAACATTATTGAGCTGCTGCCTGATATTTATAATTTATGCTGATATGACTGCTATTATAAATTTATAGTTACAGGCACATTTTGTACCTTGGTTGTCCCATGACTGCACTGTTGAGTGTTTTTGGTGCATCGCACCGAGTCGAATAACCAATCCCCTCCATCCCTGTCATGGAGAGGGCGCACTCTGTTTTTCCAGCCCGCCCTGAACAGCTCTCCACTGTCCTCTCATTCCTCTCCTCTGTTTGCCTTCCTGCTCCTGTATATGTTGTTTTGCCTGTGCAGGGGTAAACAGGCAAGAGAGGTGTCTGTCGCAGACTTCGGTAAAAACCCCAATTGAGACATATATTCTGAACACGCTGTATACATGTCCAAAGAATGCTCCTCAAACCAGAATAACACCGGCATATCCCACATGTCTTAACCGGAAAATACGACATTCGGAATAAGGCCTAATTCAGAATATCCAAACTGAATATGCTGTTTACATGACCCGTATCAAATTTGGAATAATGTCAAAGTCGGAATAATAGTGGAATATTATTATATATGTCTAAATACAGTTTCAGAGGTGTTTTCACCCTAATGAACGTAATATTTGAACAAATAACACTGGATATTTGACATGTTTTTGATGTGAAAATTGTAAAAAATTAAAGCTATAATAAATATTTTTATGGATCAAATGATGCATGTAGGAGGGGTCGCTCGTAGTGAGGAACCCACAGATAATCAATATCTGACTCCTCATCTGTACAGAGTTTTATAGCATCTTTTATAGGGGTTTCAAATCAGGCTATATTAAAAATGTTCACACCAAATGCTTAGACCACAGAGATGAGTAGACAACCAGCGGGAGTTTATTTCATTTCACACGAACATACAAAACTCAAAAAATCATCAATGCAGCTCCTTCAACTTCACACCCACACCTATTTATACCCAAAGCGGACGTGACTTCCTACCTATGTTTTTGGCACTTTCGTGAGAAAAATGATCACTTGGACTTTGACCAATGGGTGTAGATGTCTCTGCACCATTTGGACATTTCTTAATTTCTGCTGTGTGTGTGTGGTGTACTTTGCTCCCCCTTTTCCTAATATTTCCAGGTGTCTCCTGGTGGCCTAATGCTTTTTTGGATGGGTCAATGACCGGCGTAGGTCAGGCCGATCTGGTAAAAGTTTTGTTTTCCCAGAGATTGTAACCAGAACTTTCGAAAACAACTCCTTTTAAAGGAGATTGTTTTCACCTATCCATTGGTATTGCGCAACCCTTAGTGTTTTGTGTATTACTTAGTACAATTCCACACGCTCATCATATTTTCGCTTCTACACTTTCAACAATTTTTTTGGTTTGAAGACTCAGTTTTACTTCTCTGTTTTGGTTCACTCTCACCGCTCTCTTCAGCATTGTTTTGAGACAGAGCAGGCAGCTGTTTTCGTCAAAAAAGCTTTAAAAACTCATCATACTCCAAGAGCCAAGTTCCAAGCAGCAAACAGACAAAGTTAGCAACTTGTTGGTGAACATAGCAGAGCATTTAGCAGCTAAAGACCCAGATATTTCCCTCAAGAGTTGGGGAAGACCAAACACAGAGCTAGAAGAACAGTGAATATTAAACTTACTTTTGTCAGATGGTCAGAAACATGACACTAAATGAATGCTAATGTTACTCTGTATCAGCTAGATCTGGAGGTAACTGATTGCTAACATGTTAGCCATAATAGCATTTTTATACTGCATGTCAGTGATGTCTTCACAGCAATCAGTTAATGCAGGACGGTTGGTCTGGCATCATGACATGAAACAGTGGTTTCTCAGTTGAAAAAGCAATCAATCCAATGAGCACCGCAGGGGGATTAACGCCATTGTCAAGCTGTTGTCAAACTATGTGTCAGAACCAATTGAGGAGTAAAACTAGGCAGTGCTGATCAAATATGAATCAAGAGTCTGTTACTGCATTGCCTATTTATTACCTCAAATGTTTTCAGAAACATATTTTAGTGTACTTTAGCTTGTCTTTAGCTAAGTTTGTGACCTGGCCGTCGTGTTGAAAACAGCCAAAACCAAGCATACCCAACTCGCAGTACGTCACCCACCATGTCACCACCAGCCAGCGCGTTTAGTGGTGATCAAATTTAGTGGAGGAAATGTTAGACTGAAGATGGAGATGGAGTGCAACGAGTTGACAATTCAGTCTGATATCAGGCAATTAAAGACATGGATCACTGGCAAAAGTTGTGATCTACTGACAGCTTAAGTGCAAAAATATTATAATCCATATCTGCTTTCAAAATCCAGAGCACTCACAGATTGACTATTTAAGGATGAGTAAGGGTGACAGGTGAATTGTTTAACTGTCTCCAATGATAATGTATTATAGGGTTGTAGGGTAAAGCTTGAGTGAAAAAGAACATGTTGGTTGTAAATGAGATGTTGAGTCCTACTTGAATGAAATTAATTTGTTGGGATAAAGGTCCAAAACTGATAATAATAATAACTCTGGTTTAAGCACACACATGCTCATTTACTTTTATTTGTAGTTGAATTCACAGCAGCTACAGTTGTTCTCTGGTGTAAAAGTGCTAACTTTGGCACCTAAAACTGTCGTGTTATGAGATAAGAAATAACATCTTGTTCCCTGTGCCCTCTTGCCCCCCGCACAAGTAATTATCACCAAATACGCACAGCGCCTCAGGTGCTGAGTTCCAGGCTGTAATTATAATTATGAATTAGATTAGACAAAAAGGCCTTGCCACATTGTTGGACACTGTTGCCATGGAAAAATAACTCATTATATATGATTGGATTTGAACAGCTGTAACCGGTTTTGCAAAAGACTTGTGATGCAGAAAAGTCAGTCTCAGCTGCGCTGTTTGCAGTTTTCCATCATGCCTTCATGCCTTCCCCGAGGCTGGATGAGCTCACTGGAGTAAACAAGACAATAAAAGTGACTTAAGGGGTGTTTAAGGGTCTGCCTGTTCCTCCTCCAACTCCCAGTGAAACCTGTTGTTCCCTCACAGAAGATAATAAAAGGAGCGCCGTCTGTATTCAGAGATAAACAACCTTTTTTAATATAGATGGAGTGTCAAGACTTTATGACCCAGACTTTACAACTGGACAAGACAGTAGAACACTTTTGGAAAAGTAAAATATTGTTAATTTAGGGTGCTTTACTTGAGTATTTCAGAGGGATATATTGTATTTTTTACTCTATATTAATTTGACAACTATAGTTGTTAAGATTTTACATAAAAACACATGATGAGCTTATAAAATATACAGTAATGCATTGTTATAGATGAAACAACCCAACAGTATATGAAAAGGTAAAATTAGCTCTGCCAATTTCAACAGTACAATGCTACTTTAATGCTTCAGGATCAATAATTTAATAAACTGTATAACAGTATTACACTTATAAGGGCCATTTTTCTCATTGAGTACTTTCACTCTCGATACTTTAAGTACATTTTGCAAATAATACTTTTTTTTACCTAAGTAACATTTTTCAATGCTTCACTTGTATGGTGTATTAATATATTGTAGTATTTCTATTTTTACTTAATTAAATCATCTGAATACTTCCTCCCTGCTGTTAAGTTTACATAAACACAACCATATACAATAGATGATGGACTTCATGCAAAGCCCCATTTATATACTACTTAATCATTTGATTGTGTGTGTGATGCTCACAATGTAGAGAATTGCACATCTTATGACTTTATGTGTCCAGTTAGGAGATCAAATGTCTTTTATAATGTGATTAAAGCGGTTTGTATCTCCAGTCAATGGATTGTAAGTAGTCCATTCTCAGCATATGTGCACTGGAGGATCACACTTGTGTAAGTTGCATTATGGACTGCGACTGGCTTTTAATGTGAAAATTGTCTTCAAGTTTCAAACTCTACACATACTGCAAACTGAAGCTTCAGTAACATATTTTATATCAATTAGATGTTTTTCTCCAGACTTTAAGTTTGATTATTCCTTATTTCATCATGAACATTAATGTCATGGAGAAATATACAAGATTTTAAACTAGGGCTGCAACTAACGATTATTTTCATTGTTGATACCCATCGATGTCAATATCAATTATTTCCTCAATTAATCGATTACTCATTTGATCTATAAAATGTCCAAAAATGGTGAAATATATTGATCACTCTTTCCCAAAGCCCAATGTGATGTCCTCACATCTCTACCAACAGTCTACAACCCAAAGATATTTAGTTTACTATCATAGAAACCAGAAATTTGGTTTCAAAACAATTATCAAAATAGTTGGTGATGATTTTCTGTCTATCAACAAATTGTTGCAGCTCTATTTGAAACCAAGTTTTTAAAGCTTCAGTACGCAGCTGAAAATAGTCCCCAATAAATATGCTGTTTACTCCTGTTTGATTGACATATGAGCCCTTTTCATAAATTGCTGAGTCAACTGAAGATTTATGTCTTCAGTCGGAACAAAGGGGCTTGGGGCTAAGTGCCACACACACGGGAAGTCATAAATTTTCTATAAATGGGCTATGACATTGTTGGTTTGGGGATTTCTCTGTGGGTTTTTTGGACAATAACAAAACTGTAGCCTTTTCCTTTAGTGTTCTAATCATGTTTTTTTTTCAAAATGTTAAATCATGTAAGGCCTATTTGTCTATATTTTCCCTCAGTTGCACATGAAGTGCAAACAATGCTCCAGGTATTTTAAGTGTTTATTGCAGAAGTTGAAACGGCAAGTTCAGTTGAAGAGAAATTCTGAGGCAGGTGTTCCAGTTGAGTCATTCGCATTTCCTCATATCGGAGCTGTTTGACAGGACAGCCAGCCAGCTTTCTGCTCAGGCAGCGATTTGTGAACTCAGCTGTGAGAGAGTGAGTGAATACATTGAACAGCATCTGAGGTGCTCTCCATCATTATATATGATGGCTACACTGTGATGTATGATTGGCTGAAGTCAACAGATGGGATAATTCATCACATATTGAAATGCATATTTAGAAATCATATGCTGGTGTTGGTTCAGCAAAGTGCAATGTACTTCATCATACTCTAATCTAAGGTCAACTATTACTTCTACTGTATTAAGTTAAAAGTCTGAGTGTTCACTGCATTATACATACTTTAAAAACTGGAAATCCTAATTTTTAAAATTATTTTCTAAAATGTTTTTTTTCAGTTTGTAAAGATTTTACTTGTTCACCTGTATACACTTACTGTAACTTCTGTCCAAATTCATTATTTTGAGACTTTATAACATTTCATGATCAAGTCTTGGTTAGTACTGGACTTTCAGAAAAACATACATAGATTCTTAAATCAAATCTGCATTTGTGCTCTTAAGCATGGTTCAAGGAGTAAAAAATCCCAGGGAAACTTCTTTTCAAAGGTGTAAACATAAATTTTGATTTTTTTTTTTTTTTTTTTGACAGACTCAGCCACCAAATAGCTCCTTTGGGATGGAATTACTGTTGCAATCTCGTGATAGCTGGCCCATATTTCCTCACTGGTAGGGTCTGATGTCTGGCAGAAAATTGAAGCCAGTCAGGTGTGGCAGCGTCGTAGCCACAAGACTCTAAAGCCTCTCATCTTTCACAAAATTTGCCAGGTTCAATGATGGCATGAGGAATTTTGTCTGCCTCTGAGTATAAGTGTATTGGGGAGAGCATCAGTGCAGTGTTTACTCATAAACAAGGACATATCGACATAACGAGTGCATCTGAAAAGCAAAAGGTATCTAATATGCTTGTTTGGAGTTTTTTGCATGATCATGTAATGTCTTACATACAACAATACATGTCGTTAAATAATATTCAGTATATTTAATGGCATATAATGTATATATCTGCAATTATCTTAACGAGGAACATATGACTTTTACTGACCTACATTGAACACATCTCTTCTGTTGTTTGGAGCCATAAAACTATAATTACAAGGACAGAGCCTGAGACAAGCCAGCAGCATGAGACACTTGTCGATCAAACATACTTTTCTTTATCCCTTAAAATCCTCCGAATAGAATCATTCTCAAATTTGTCACAAAGAGACACATTAAGAGCCAGGAAGTTTGAATCTTTGTGTTAATCAGTGTGTCCTTACAAAGCTTTGAGCTTTTCAGAACATTTGAGGTTTAACAGTGCATTCATGTCTAAGACTCAGTGGAGCTGTAGCTGTTGAAAGACAGTAACTGGAGGCTGATTTTGTGGAAACAAACACACACCACCACAGATCCATTATGTATTTAGCTCAAAAATGAATCTGTACAAATTAGTTGTTCTTCCATTTTTGCCTATTAGAAGTAAAATTAAAGCTGCACTCATCAATATATTTTATAATAACCATGGATCAAATTCATGTAATGTGAAAAGGGTTGGTCAAAGTGACACCCACCCTATCTTGAGTCTCAGTCAATGACCTTGTAGCTCATTTCAATTCTAAAATCACTAATGTTATTGATGGCATTGCACCCACTCAGGTGAAGGCGGTCTTTGGTAAGAAAAGATTTCCATGGAGAAATGCCACACTGATCAGAATAGAAAAAAGAGAGTTTCCAAAAGATGAACGCAGGTGGCGAAAAACAAATCTCCAGGTTCATTATGACATGTATAAAGAGAGACTTTGCATTTATAATTTGGAACTGAGAAATGCGAGGTGGTCCTTCTTCTCTGACACCATCGCCAAAAACAATAATAATACACGTGCCTTGTTTGCTACTGCCGATAGGCTAACAAACCTTCCTGTGTCCGTAGCCTCTGAACTTCTATCCACCAGGGTCTGCAATGAATTTGCCTCCTTCTTCACTGACAAAATTCAGAAAATTAGACAAGGGGTGAGTGCCTCCATATAAGGTACAGGATATGTGTTGATACAATTTTATCCAAACAGTCATAAAAACTTGGAGGACATTATACAACATCTGAAACCCTCCTGCTGACTTGATTTTCTGCCAACAGGCTTTTTAAAAAATGTTTCTAATTGCATCATATCTTCTACAAAATGTCTACACGTCTCTTCTCTCAGGTTTCTTCCCACAGACCCTGAAAACTGCTGTCATCAAGCCAATCTTAAAAAAGAACAATCTAGAGACTTCACTAAAGAACAATTATAGGCCCATATCAAACCTCCCGTTTTTAAGTAAAATCATTGAAAGGCTGAACAACTTCTTGGCACTAAACCACTGTTTGTCTTCCCATCAGGATTTCAACCACACCACAGCACTGAGACCACTCTTGTTAAGGTCTTCAATAACATCCACTTAAACACCGACAGTGGCAGAATTTCAGTCTTAATATTACTGGATCTCATTGCCACATTTGACACGGTTGACCACGACATATTACTAAACCTACTGGAAAACTGGGTGGGACTTTCTGGCACAGTAAACTAAACTAAACTGGTTTGAATCCTACTTAAAGGACAGGGACCACTCTGTGTCTATAGGTAATTACACATCTGAGTGGACAAAAATTACCTGCGGAGTTCCCCAAGGCTCCATTCTGGGGCCTCTTCTGTTCAACATCTACATGCTCCCATTGGCTCAGATTATGGAAAACAATAAAATATGTTACCATAATTATGGAGATGACACACGAATTTACATAACCATATCATCAGAGGACTGTGGTCCAATGCAAGCACTGAGTAAGTGCATTGAACAAATCAATTACTGGATGTGCCAGAATTTTCTTCAATTAAACAAAGACAAAACTGAAGTAATTGTTTTTGGAGCCAAGGAAGAACGATTAAAAGTCAGCACCCAGCTTCAATTGATAAACCATAAACCAAGCCAGAAATCTTGGTGTAGTCATGGACTTGGACCTGAATTTCAACAGCCAGATTAAAGATAAAATGGCAAGGATTAAAGGACTTACATCTCAGCAGGATTTGGAAAAACTTGTCAATGTGTTTATCTTCAGTTGCCTCGACTACTGTAACAGTGTCTTTACAGGTCTCTCTAAGAAGTCGATCAGACAGCTGCAGCTGATTCAGAACACTGCTGCTTCCTGTCAAAGAATTGATTTGATTTTAAAATACTGCAGTAGTTTAGGGCCAAAATACATTTCTGATCTTCTGCTACGTTATGAACCATCCAGACCTCTCAGATCATCTGGGACAGGTCTGCTTTCTGTCCCCAGAGTCAAAACTAAACATGGAGAAGCAGCTTTCAGTATTTATGCTCCACATATCTGGAACAAACTCCCAGGAAATTTGAGGTCTGCTCCAACTCTCAGTTCTTTGAAATCAAGGCTCAAGACTTTTCTGTTTGCCGTTGCCTTTGATTAAATGAAACAACTATTCATTTCTTACACTGCACTACATCTTTTATTCTCGTATTTGATTTGATTTGATTTATTTATTTTCTATTCTCTTAACTATTTAACAACTATTTTTGAATGTATTTAAATGCCCTTTATAATGTGTTTCTTTTGCACTGTCTTAATGCTTTTAATGTTTTATGTAAAGCACTTTGAATTGCTTTGTTGTAGAAATGTGCTATGTAAATAAACTTGCCTTGCCTAGTGACAAACCAACAATGACTCATCACCCGACTCTGCAATTCCCCTCCGCTTAGTCTCGCATAGCCAGACCTTTCTCTACAGCACTGTGGAGAAAGTTTTGGCTGCAAACACTATCAATTCTGCTGTGGGGGAAAAATGCTCTGGCTTGGTTGTATATCTATAAACCAATCAAAATTGGCCTGGATGGTGCTAAGCTCACGATGCAGCAACTGTACCCTTGAAAAATAGTGTCGAGGGGGAACTTTTTTGAGCCCTGGCATTAAAATGGCTAAACCCCCGCAAAAGAAAACGTCACATAAATCAGTAAAAGTCGTATGTCGAATATGTTATAAGACTTTTAACATAATTTGCCATTTTCAGTGTGCAGGTTGCTAGCTCAGAGGTTTTTGTTGTTTCACATAGTGACAGGACTTTTGAAAATGGTAGCATGCAGAAAGCTTGAAGGTGAGGAGAATGCTGCCTGAAATAGGCAGCCAAATTGTTTTGGTCTTACATCCCACAACTTTACTTTTATTTTGGTTGACTTTCACTGCTCTCATCAGTGTCATTTCCAGCTGCAGCAGCCAGCTGTTTTAAACAAAAAACTCTGATAAACAGCACCAGCACCACCAAACTGAAGACAAAGTTAGCGACTAGCTGGTGAATATTGGTGAAACATCCAGTTATATTTCTTAGGAGTTGGTGGAGACCATTAGAGCTAAAAGGAGAGTGGATATTGGACTTATACTTGTCAGGTGGCCAGTCGCTTCAATAACATGGAAGGATCCTCAGACTTCTGCATTCTTGACCTGCATGACATTCACATTTAACTCTCTCTCTGGCTAATCCTGGCCATCTGACTGCAAACATGATGATAATACCGATATATGACTCTTAGTGGTTTTTAAATTTAAGAACAGAAATTTCTCTGTTCTTAATTTTACAGACATTTCTTCCTCTACTTGATACGTATTGCGAGACCATTTAACAAGACATGCTGTTGTGAATTTGGCCATTACACCAAAATTGCTGCACTGCAAATTAT
This sequence comes from Thunnus maccoyii, assembly GCF_910596095.1. Taxonomy (NCBI): domain Eukaryota; kingdom Metazoa; phylum Chordata; class Actinopteri; order Scombriformes; family Scombridae; genus Thunnus; species Thunnus maccoyii. The sequence continues at coordinate 12,539,973 of NC_056554.1, read as the reverse complement.
TCTTCTTTGGGGCTTGTTCATAACTGTTGACTTTTTTTTTTGCCTCCATCTTGTGGCTGTCAGAGGAACAGCGCAGACTTAAACATTCAGCGAAGGACTTTGATGTTTGTATGGCAATCCTGCATAAAGTATGATGGGCAAACAGGTCTTATGAAATGTCAGACAGAGTATTGTAGAGACTGATATCTTCCTTGTATGATAATTCAAGTTACTTTGTATTCTGTTGGTTGCCCTCTATTAATCATATGAAATGTGTTTTAAAACAGTTTTGACAAGTGAAACGGCACTACCAAACTTTATTCCATCTAAAGAGAAAGGCGTGTTTCCCTGGTGACACCTTCACTTTGATTTCAAGCCAGACAAGAAATGAACCAATCCATTTTCATCAATTGTTCTCTCAGTGCTGACTTTTCAAACAAAGTGCAGACCAGAGTTTCTGGAAGCCATGAAATCTTTGAACCTGGCAAAGTTTTCGTTGAGTCACTGCAATCGATCACAAACCGTATTAAACCGCTGTTTGTTTGCTGGCTAAGAGAACCTCAGGGGTTAATGTGCAGCCAAATACATTTTTATTCACCACGGTGAAGAAGGCATTGTCCTTAACAAACCTATAAATCTGTAAAAGAACATTGAGAGAAGAGTGCGGTTAATCTGATTCATCTTTCTTTGACCTTATTAAAGAAGATCATTTAAGTTTTGTTGGAAATTGTGTTATGGCTTTGCTGAATTTCTGCGTAAAATTAAACCTTTTTTTTGGTTTTTGACAGAGAGAAAAATAATGTTTTTTGGTTTGGTTAAATACTGTGACTAAGAGGAAACGTCTTAATCTACAATATAATTCTGGATGGTGAAATGAAACACTACTTTGTACATAAACAGGCTGGTGACAGAGAGATATTTGCTTGCTGTTATCCATCAACCATTTCACACCTCTCTATTCATTATCTTTACTCAAATAATTGCACAGACTGGTATACTATTTTCTTCTATGGCTTTTTGGGACATAAATCTCTGGTGGCTGCGAACAGCAGTTGGAACAACAGCAGATGGACTTGTAGCCCGTTACAAATGGCTTTTTGGCTGTGCACACTCACCCACAGCAGAAAGTAGGAGGAAAACAAGAATTGGTGTGGGGAATTCAGTTTCACCTCAGTCCTGCCCCAAAGGGCTCGGGGGAATATTAGATTATGAGGCAGCCAGATTCAACATCAAACCTGTTGTGCCGAAAGGTCACCAACACCCTCAAACAGGCATGGCCAGTCTCCACCAGAGGGGCTTTTTCTTTTGACCCCATCATGGCATCGTCATCAATTTTACAGTCCAAACTCACCCTGCTAAAAGTGCTGGCTTAAAAAATGTGTTAACTACGAGTGTCACTCTAAAATCCATTGATAGAATTTAGTAATTACTAATCTGCTCATTATTTTGTATGTTTCAAACCAAATTAAGACACAGCCTGAGCAACACAGTGAAACCAAATGTCGGATCTCACTGGCTCTGCATGAATGAGGGGTTTGTCTTTCAGATGAAAAGTAAACTGCAGAGCTAGATTTTATTAACATCTGTCAAGTGATTCGATGAAAGGTACTGTGTTAGTATGGACATATGTGGCTAGTGATGGTGGTCTGTATTGAAAACGCTGTACCAAATGATCCAAAGGCTGTTTGTCGATTGATTTTAAAGTAAACCTTATAAATTACCAGGTGAGAATAATCTAATTTACCTTGTGAAGCTATTAGAGTACAAGGTCTCTGCCATTTAAAAATACAGCCACAACATTTGATAACTTCATGTTAGTTACTTGAGCATTTGATGCACATGTTCATGAGCATTAAAGGGGATCCATGTCGCAACATCACACCAGAAGCTGAGGTAAGACTTCTTCAGCTTTTATTTTTTGCACGACAGCAGACAGCTTAAGCAGAGGAAAGATGTGTACTGCACTTTGCAAAATATAAATCCAAAAACAGCAACAAAAAAACAAAACAGAGAGGTAGTTTCTTAAAAGTAAAAGCAAAATAAATGCATTTGTTCTCAAATACTCTGTTGTTTATGGCCACTGTGGAAATAATGACCCCCTTTGCGCATCATATAAATTAGCTTATAGTCTGGAGCACCAGCCCTTCTCAATGTCGTCTCAAATCCAGCAAAAGATCAGTAACCAAACTATTCAGTGAATTAGTCTACTGTTGTGCTTTGCCATTTTGTCAGCTGTGTTGTGAATTTACCACTCAAGGCTTCCAGAGCACAGCTAATTTGTTATCCCCTCACTCCTAATGTTTTACAGTCTGTTTACAGCAGAGGTGCTCAAAAAAGCTGTACAAGCTGACAGGGCCAACAACATCATGGCAAGCAGACAACAAAACATGTTTAAATAATATCCACTGAGCCAGTGGTTTCCAACCTAGGGGTCGAGGCCCCTCGAAGAGGTTTAAAGATATATCTGAGGGGTCATGAGAGAGAATCAAAAATACTACTTATTCTTTTAACTTTTCTCTTCTAGTTCCCCTCAGGGGTATTAGAAGAGAAAAGCTTGTCAGTCATCTAAAAATATTTACATGAAACACTTGGAGAGGGGAAAATCACTTTGGTTAAACTGCTCATGTAATGAAGAGTCACATGTAGCTTATTTTAGCTTTCTCCCCTTTTAGGGGAAATAAGAAAAACAAGGTTGGAAACCACTGTTCTAAGTGTGCAGGGTGGATTACCAACAGCTAAGTAGGCAGCTGCCCTGAGTCCCCAGAACTGCTGAGGTCCTGAGAGCTCCAGGCTTGCTGTGTTTGAACTGCTTTGTGCAAATTTAATTGAAAAATAAATGCGCCACTAAAGCACAATACTGACATTGTCAGGCCTTAAGGTGTGTCCTACATTGTTACTTAGTCTTGAGGCCATGTCTTGAAGAGGATACCTGTGTGAAAATCAAGTTTCAAAATGTTCATTATCTCAGTTTTGTGCTTCTGTGTTGCATATTCCTAAATTAATATGTTGAATCAGATTAACACACAACAGATCTGTAGCCAGGTAGTGTTGCAGCACAAAGAGCATAGAAAAATTGTACACACTGCACAGAGTGGGAGAAACTGAGGGGGGTTAGAGGGGGGCCGAGCAGCTCATTTTAGCCCTGGGGCCATCTAGCAGACAAGTCCATCCATGTGTGCATCTTTTTAGGATGTATAGAGCTTAATTGATGGTGATACACTATAAAGCATTACAGCACACTTCAGGTGGGAAGAAAAGAGCTGTGAATCTGACCAGGAAGCCAGTAAGAAGCCTGTAATAGAAACATACTGTTTGTTGAAGCTTGTGGAGACACCCAGTAGGTGGTTCAGGGTGTGCACTATACCGGGACTGAATTACAACAGGACAATGAGACGGAACAGTGAGTAACGACAAAACAGGCATCTTTTTTTGTAAATCACTTTGATATTTCCTTTAAGATTGTCATGGTGGTGCAGAAGTCCTGTTTCAGAGCTAAAAGGACTTTTTCCAAGACTTGCAGAGGATCTTCTGGAAGGCTCGTCTGAAGTCCCGGTTGAAGATGGTGTAAATGGCAGGGTTGAGGGAGCTGTTACAGTAGCCAATCCAGAAGAAGAATTTAAAGAGCGGGTCGGGGATCTTACAGGAGTCTCTGCACACACCGTACAGGCTGTAGCTAAAGAAAAAGGGAAACCAGCACACAACAAACACCCCCATGACCACAGCCAAGACGAATGTAAACCTCTTCTCCCTGGCCTGAGAGACCTTTTTCCTGGCCAGCGAGCTCCGACGGCGTTTCTTCCTGGAGGCGAAAAGGTCTATGGATTTGTTACTGACTCTGGAGATGCGAGTGGAGTGTTTGGAGAGGGAGCTTTTCTTTTGGCTGGCCCTCTTTGCTCTCTGGGAGTCCTGGCTCTTCTGTTTGTGACCTTTGCCCTCTGAGGAGGTGCTCTCCTCCAAGTCAGCGTCCTCAGTCTGTTGCCCGATGGTGACGGTCTGATGGCTGGGCGAAGGCGGGCACTGACAGTGACCGTTCTCCTTCTCGCCATGGAAAGGAGAGGTGACTTTGCTCAGTCCGTTCTCAGTTTGTGTAACACCATCTGGCCTGGGATTTTTTCCCGACATGCTTCTGGTTCTGGTTTTGGCCACCTGGTATATTCTGATGTACACCAGGATCATGATTAAGCAGGGGGCGAAGAAGGACGCGATGCTGGAGGAGAGGATGTACCAAGTGTCATCATTCAGCTGGCACTGAGGCTGAGAGCTGGTATCACTGTTGCTGTCAATAGATATGAGCGGCGGGGATGAGATGAAAGCAGATATAAGCCAAACAATTATGATGATGCACTTGACGCGTTTGGGAGTCCGCTTCAGGTTGTACTCTACAGCTTGCGTAACGGACCAGTACCGGTCCAGGCTTATTGCGCACAGATGCACAATAGACGAAGTGCAGAACAAAACATCCAAAGCCAGATAAATGCCGCACCAAACTTTTCCAAAATACCAGTAGCCCATGAGTTCATTCGCCAGGGAAAACGGCATCACCAAAGTGGCGACAAGGATGTCCGCGGTGGCCAGGGACACCAGAAAAAGGTTCTGGGGGGCTTTCAGTGCCCTGCTCGTTAATACGGCAATAACCACCAGTATATTTCCAACAACGGTAAAGAGAATGAGGAAACTTACAAGAGCAGCAATGCCAGCTATCGCTGCTAAAGAATATCCACTGTCCAGGCTCCAGGAGGAATTGAGATGGATCACCGTGAACGCGTCCATTCCGCTGGCGTTAAACGAATCCATCCCGACTGTGTGCGCTCTGTATAGATCCTGGATTGCTTGAATGTGGGCATTAATTTGCATTCATCCTTCTAACATCACAAGAGTCCATCAAAAAAACAAAACAAAAAAAAAACATAAAAAAACGCGCAGATGAGCAGAAAATGTAAAAATCTGACGACATGCATACGTGCGCCTGAAAAGATTTCCAGAGTCTTTTGAGGTTATTTGCGGCTTTTTGTTCAAGTGCATCTTAGTGGAACTCAATTAAATAGAAAATAATTTCCCATGCAACCTATACAGTATAGTCTTATCATGCGTCTCCTGTTTGTCAGGAGTTGAGTGCTGTCCAGCCGCAGCTCTCCCTCCCTCAGCATGGTGCGCTTTCGCTCCTAATGATGCCCCATGTGTTGTTCTCATAAAACTAACCCACTGCCGCCCCGCCCCCGGCACACAGCATTATTTTCATTTTGTAGGAATATGATGTAGCTTCAGATAAGAAGAACAAATCCCTGTTTTAGCCAACATTATTTAAATTTCCAATCTAATAGAAATAATGCAGATTAAATGATTTCCAAAAGTCAGGATTCAACGTGAGAGAGAAGCTTAAATATTCATGTGCAGGTGGCAGATTTTCTTTCCTCTCCTTTTTTTTTTTTTTTTTTTTTTTTTTTAAACAAACCTCAACTCACTGGAGGTCAGTATTGTTGCACTCACAGTAAAATCCTTTACAAGTTGTTCAATACTGCGTCTGTATAGCCACATAAGTAGAGTGCTTGTCAGGCTACAGTATATGAGGTGACAGCAGCACAGCAGCTGTAAGTAATTGACATCTACTGTATGTTCAGTATTATTAACATACAGAAATATGTGAGGAAAAAGCTAACAGACTCTTGCCAGATTTCAATTTTATAGGTATTTGTGTGGCAGCAGTCTAGAGGGACAGCAAGTGAGAGAGACCATAAGGAGGAGGAATTTAGGGAAGTTGATGATGTGAGGCTTGGTGGGATTTTGGGGTTGAGCTCATCCGCTCATGCAGACACACCGCTGCTGTGTAGATCAGGTACAGAAGATGGATTGGATTTTCAACAGTCTGCTGCATTTCACCTCATCTTACACACTCACACGCACACATCCACATTTTCATTCTCTCCATCGCTCACACACACACACACACACATACACACACACATTATATTCACAGGTTTGGGTTTGACTCAGAATATCAGGCAGTACAGTTTTGTATAGGAGGTTTCTGTGGCTTGTGGCTGCTACAAAAAACATTTCTGCTATGCAAGATGTGTCAGGTGAACATTTTTCTCTAATTTATTGTTTTTCTCCCATGATGTACTGATTGGTGTAGGCCATCTCTGCTTTCTCTGCTCTGCATATACAGCACTGTGCATTGCAGAATTGAGAGCTACTGGCCTATAGCACATTGTTGCATTTCACACCTGATATTTCATAATGAAATTTTGCACATATGGCATCTATTCTCATCTTGTCATAATGTATGAAAACCTTGCAAGCAGTCAAAACTTTAATCACAAAGTATAAACAGTGGTGGGCTGAGAGGGATTTCCCATAAATAGGTTTGTAATTTCAGAGATGCATTGTAGTAATGTTTTTAGATTGTCTTAAACTTACAAGCTGGATATGAATAAATGCATTGTGTCATTGTATTTTTAAAATATATAACACAACATAAGTTCTTGTGAGAGGGCTTCAGAGTTATAAAGAATAAACAGTGCGACGCAAAGCCGTGCAGCAGTGCCAGACACATACATCAAAGATCATAAGTGAAGTGTTTGTGTGTGTGTGTGGAAACTCCTGTCATAGAAGGACTTCAGAAGTGTAGAAGTTGAGTATTATATCTAGTGACTTGAAAGTGTTATGTACATAAAAGTATATATTTCAATAAGATGAAGCGACTCTTCAGTGGATGATCTTTCATGATCCCCGCCAAACACTATGAATAGCAAACATTCATCAAGTCACAAACAGAGATTCTTTCTTCAAGGTTAGCCATGAGACAGAGAGAAGGAAAAAATAATTGGATTCTTGAAAATCATACAGAAATGTACATGTGGTTTGCTTCAAAGGCAGGAATGTTAATAAAATATTAAACAAATTAAATTAAAACATTTAGCAACGTCTTTGGGATATAATCCAGCCTTAATATCCACATAAACATCTAGATGAAATGAACATTAGGAGCTGTCTTCATGATGTTTTGTGGTAGGTTTTGACTGTTTGTCATTATATCAAACCTCATCTTCTATAAAATCATGTGACCTAATCACAACATATTATCAAATCTGTCACGCCAGAATTGGCTGCTTCATATTTCAAAATAAATCTTAAAACATTTTTAGTGTCATTTAGTGCTAATAACTATAAAACAGAGTACAGAATACTAATACAAATGGAAGAACTCCTTAGCCATGCTGGCAGCGTGGCTCTACCACTTGGGTCCAGATTGAAATATCTTGACAACCATGAGATTTATTTCCATTAATCTTTGTACAGACATTCATGGTTCCCAGAGGATGATTCTTACTGACTTTTTCTTTTGTGCCACCATTCGGTTCACATTTGAAATATCTCAATAACTATAAGATAGATTGCCATGAAATTTACAACAGATATTCAAGGTCCCCAGAAGATACATTCAAATGACTTTGGTGATCCTTTGGTGACTTTTGGTGATTTTTCCTGTAGTGCTGGTATATCTGATATATCAAAGCATATTCTCAATGAATCAGCACAAAATTTGGTACAGACATTCATGGTTCCCAGATGATGTATTTTAATGATTATGGTGATTCTGTGACTTTTTCTCTAGTGCCACCACATTTTAGTTCTTATTAAAAGAGTTCTTGCTTAAACTAGCAGGAAGAGGCAGAGTTAGATGACCCTTCAACTTGCTAGGACAACTTTTGTCTCAAATGTGGTCACGCAGTACATACTGTATTTATACCTGGCTGAGATCCAAACACAGTGTGAGCCTGACCACTGACAGATGTGGTCTAGGTGATCGCAATGAGTTCTGATGCTTTTACACCCTGCATTAACATGCATTTTATTATTATTCCAGATAAGGTAAGACGGATATTAGTCATGTTTTCAAATCTTGTCCCCTTGATCTCATTGTTTTTTTGTTTTGTTTTTTGCTTTTCTTTTTTACGGGAGACTTAACAATACATTTACACCAAATAGCTTCAAATAAGCACATTCAGAAAAATTGCTTTGTTTTTAATCAAACTGTCACATAATGCTAATGAGTAATAATTGCAATGTTCAGATATTTTTTCTTCCACTACAATTTTTGATTTTATTTTTTGTTGTGTTTTGAAACCAATAAACACTTGTATATATTATAATCAGAGAATCTTTGGTTTTCCCTAAACTGAAAAACACCTGTAGTGCAGCAAAAAGGATTAATGTGGCTTTGTCACACAGTGCTCAGCTTTTCAGTCTGTTGTTACTGAATGTCAGCATCAGGCTTTAGAAGACAGAGTACTAAGATTTAGAAAGAGCTCTCTGTCACCAAAACCTCATCAAACCTCACAAGAAAGTCTAGCAACGCATGGATTATCATGAATAGTTTGTCCGTATGAAAAACATGTCACAGTCTATATGTACTTTTTGTCTCAAACATGTCCTTATAAAACTAGAAAACCCTAAAAACTAGTTTCCCAAACATGAAAATGATTCTTTTTAGGTTTTGGTGATACTTTATGCCACTGTGTGTGAAACCCTTAGTGAATTTGTTATTTAGGTTATTCATAATGGGTTTTCAGCTTTATTGTTTTAGTCAAAACAAGGAGCAAGGCCTTTTTAAAAAAAAATGTTTGGTTATAATTGGAGCATCTATTGCATGTCAATCAGTCCTGGAAGAGGACAAGGTCTTTTTGAGGTCTCTCCCTTTCTTCCCATTAAAAAAGGGGCTTTTTACCAAGGTTTTCTTTATCCAAAAGGAGGATCTGAGGATAGAAGGCAAATTCATAATTTGTGTTTCGGGGCTGAATTAATCACATTAACTTGACTTGACTAGTGCTCTAGATAGAGTCAGATAGCTTTAAGATTAGTGTCAAAATCTAGATGTGATGCGTTGCAGTTTTACTAGGAACAACTGTAGTTCAGCATCTTCTTCAGCAGTACTTCATCATCTGTTGCAGGGGGAGGCGAGTGTATGACTCACTGTCTTACTTCATCCTGATAGCCTGTCCGGGGAGCTGAACCACTGACCTTCCAGCCTCCTGATGTAGCTCCTAGTAGCTTCCATACCACTGCAGCAGCAGACCTGCAGGTCCAAGATCACCTACACAAATTCAGTATTGCCAAATGAGCACAGAAAAGTTATAAGTCGTAGTCTTGATGGCGTTAAAATGGCAAGAACTCACATGTGCAGTAATAGCAAATTGCGCCTTGGCATTTTGTTTCCTCTGACTTCCTCTGTCAGGATGTTCTGGCTGTCAACGTGTATGAATATTGCAGCAGATAACTTGTGGTGTGATGTGTATCCCTCAATAATTGATTTGAAGCTCTTCTTGTTGTATGCCAACTGACATAAAAAAGCAAACCTGACAACACTTAAAAATGTCTTTGCTGCCCAGATTTTAAGAATAAGTGATGCACAACATTTGCTCTTGAGAAGGATTTCCATTAAAATTTGGAAACATGCTCAGAAGAAGAGAGTTCTTGTGGGATCAGGTAGCAGCGATCTGCATGGTTTAAGATGTGTCGAGCATGCAGGAGCGAGAGACGAGCTGACAGCCATCACAGACAATTCATGTTTGTTTAAGTAACTCAGTGATGATGGGAAATGATGCCTGTGCTTTCAGCCGTAATTACCGCTCTGGTTTAGTTGGTCTTGACCTTTAGTGTGCGTCACCAGTGGGAACTGATTGTATGTGATGATCTCCTTTTGTGCCTTCCATATTCTTTAACAATATATGTGTTTGAGTTGTGTTGTTTTGTGGATTTTCTATTTTCTTTCTGGTTTGACTGGTTTTGACTTTGTGTAGAATGATAGAAATTTCAGTGGACTGGTGTGAAAATAGGTGCAGGTCTTTATTCTTGTCTGTCTCAAATCCAATCCACACATCATTACAGCACTTGTATTTTTACATATTCTAGATTTATCTTGGTTTCTTTCTACATGTTGTAAAACCTTTTGAATTCCATGTTAATGCATCTCTGTCACATCAAACCCATCAGGAGGAAATCACTTTGCACATACGAAATCCACTACTTATAAAAGTAGTGGACTTAATAACTTAATAAAAGGCTGCTTTTAAAACAAACACAGCTTTCTGTTAAATAAGAATGCCTTTTCCTCTTTGTTTCAAGTGTTGATTTTTTTTGGGTTTGCTCATTCTGTGCAGGGTGGGGTGAGGGTGAGTTAGGGTGAGGTTTAATTTGAATGCTTGTGTGCTTTGTGCAGCACATAAAATATTTAAAAAAAAATTGGCACATTTTTCTTCTGTTAGGCCAAAATAACTCAGTCCTAAATATTTACATCAGATGGTCATGGTTTGCTAGTCGGTTCTGCACATCAACATCACATCAACATGCCAGTACATTTATATATACTGAATATTGGTTTTAAACAAACCTTTGTTTCATATAATGTCTAAAACTAAAACAATTGCTCATTTGGTGGATGGATTTACTAGACAGTGGATGGACGTGAGAGTCTGTGACTGTAGTGCATATTTTTGTATTGAATACAAGCACTGTATCTTAAGTATCTAAACACATAAAGTAGAGAAGAGAACTCAAAGAGAAATGCAATGGTAAATTAAGAAGCTGTTTTAAGCTTCATAAAAATGTCAGTATCTCTTCATAAAGACTTTAATTATGCTGATGTTCTCCTTAAAGGGGGCATATCATGCTTTTTGTGATTGTCTGTTATTTTTATACTGTTAAAATGTCGGACGTCTATGTTAAACATGGTAAAAGTTCCAAAACATGAGGTGAACGTATGTAAAAATGCTGCCTTCAAGCTCCATTTGCAATGTTACCTCTACCTCCCCATCGAACAGATATTCAGATTGTTCATTCATGCACCACAAACAGCCATCTGTTCTGTAAATCTGGAAATGTGCATGCTATGTCCTCTTTAATGAAAATATATGACTGTTGTTAGCATCCTTTATAGTTGCAGCACACATGCGTGACAATGGAAATTTAATGCCAAACAAGTAGAACCTGCTCCTTGTAATGAGAATAATGCTTATAGTGTCTTTAAAACAGTGGTGAGCAGCCAAGCAGCCAGTCAAGGAGAACTGAACAAACAAACAGTCTCTGCAGAGAAGTGCCGAAGAGTGAGTGGAATATTGTTAAATGAGCACAAAAGGCACTTGTGAGGCATGACAAGAAGCTGTGAGGGGTAGAGCAGGCTGAGTGAAGGCTCAGCATGAACCCTTTTGTTGTCCAATCATTGTGGGCGGCAAGTCTTATACTCCATAATTAGACATTTATTTGCAGGTAATAAATCAGAGATATTTATTTAATTTACATGTTCATATAGTTGCCCCCCTTGGTGAGTTAATGGAGTGGACAAAATATTAGGAACACTTCATTATAATGCAATCCAATACACCACCACCACCCATTACAACCTCAGTAATAGAAATGAATGACAAAATCAAGGCACGAAAAAGTTGCATATATAATCATTGGTCAGAATATTGCAGTTTAGATTGTACTTTGTATGCGTGTATGTGTGTTATTTATTTAATAGTCTTATGGCATGAGGGGAAAAAACTTTTCCTCAGTCTGCTGGTGCGTGATTTGAGAGTCCTGTACTACCTGAGGGCAGCAGGGAGAACAGGCTGTTGCATGGATGTGATGGGTCTTTAATGACCCTCAGAGACCTCCTAAGGTACAGCAGGGTACACTGCTCCTGCAGGCTGGGCAGCTCACACCTGGTGATGTGTTGGGCCATGTGTTGGTGCCCCCCTAAGCGCCTTGCGGTCCGTGCTGGTGCAGCTGCCATACCAGGTGGTGGAGCAGCCTGTCAGAAGGCTGTCTATGGTGCCCCAGTAAAAGTCCCTGAGGATTTGGGGCCTCAGGCCAAATTTCTTTAGGCACTCGAGGCCTTTTTAGCCGATGTCAGGTCCTTGTGAATGTTTGCACCCAGGTAAACATCGCCACTGCTTTGCCATTGATCTTGACTGGGGGGGGGGGGCTCTGGTCATCAGCAGAGGTGGGTGTGGGACAGGACATGATGGGGGTGGGAGGGGTTTAACAGAGGGGTTAAACCTGAAGTAAAAGGAATTAAGTTTGTCTGGGAGGGTGTGTGCTGTGTTTGTGATGTGTTGTTTTTTTCCTTTGAAGTCCGTAATAGTTTGGAGTCCCTGCCATAAGTGCCTTGGTTGTTGGAGGCGAGCTTGGACTCCATCTGTTGTCTGTACTCCCTCTTTGCCTGTTTGATTGCTGTTCTTAGTATGTAGCGTGTTTGCTTGTATTCCTCCCGTGAGCTGGATGTGAAGGCTGCGGTCCATGCATGGCAACATGAATACGTCTGCACCGTCCAACTGAACGATAAAAGACACCATTTGGTTCATCTGCAGCAAAATCTATCCTCCCTCTGAGTTTTATTCAAATCAGAGCAGTCATACAGTGACTTTGGCTTTTTGTCCTTTCAGTGGAACATCCCCATTAAGCCATTTACTTAAGTCTTTTAATCACAGGATCTTAGTTTGTGTGTAAATGTGACTTTTGTATGAGTTAAGGCCTTAAGTAAGCTCCAAAACTTATATCATAACATCTCACAGAGGTCACCTACAAAGTATGGATTTATGGACCTGTACATGGATTAAATGTGTTAATAATGATCCAGATTTCTGCCATGTGTTTTCATTTGTTACCATGCGGTCAATGCCTGTTGATTGATGTGATTTTATTAGTGTTGTGCTCTTTGATCAATCACGCAGATAACTCACTCTCCCAAGTCATTTAGGTTTAATGCATTTGTCAGCTCCAGAGATGCAGTAAAATCTTGTCAGAATAGTGACTGTCCGTAAGGTAATGTTACTCAATAATGTTATCACTGAGGGGTTCTCAGTAGTGTTTATAACCCCAAACAACAAATAGCCCCTGAAGTCCTGAAAGTTGATCATTTTTCATTCTATACATACATGATTGAGATAGTAACTTGTGAATACAAGATAATAATTTATGTTCACATTATTTTCTCATAATAAACACAATATTTGAAAAATATCACCATATCATTATGTTTGTCAGCAGTTTGTGATGGAATTACTGATGTTCAAACTTCAATGGGATCTTATGAGATGGCATTTAAATAGCATGCCACTTTTAAGGACATTTTGCGTGTCATGTCTACGGATTTTAAGCTTTTCGGGTGTCATTTAACACTGTTGGTTAGGTTTAGGCAGAAAAAAACCCCACTTGGTTAGGGAAAGATCATGGTTTGGGTTAAAATGATCAGTAAATGTGGTAAAAAAAAAAAAAAAAAAAAAAATATCCCGACATGATGGTAAAAATGGTCATCAACAGAAGTGATCCTTTTTTCTATCACTCAAGTACACGTCTCGTCTGTTAAGAGTACAAAAATGTGATATTGACAGTTATTCCAAATCTTTAAACATACAGTGGGTGTAGAAAATTGCTTTATTTTTTATTTAGTACCACACTTCCTCACAGTCTGAAGTGAGCTGGACTGTGTCTGAAGTGGATCTAGATACATTCTATAATACTTTTTAATAATAATTGTGGACTTCCTTGTTGTGAACCATCTTACCAATAGATGATAAGTGCCTACTAAGCTACTAACCCACAACTATTGTGATGATGATAATTTTAACACCTATTTTATGTACTGATAACATTTGATCTGGCTCAGTATTATTTTATAATAATAATAATCTTTATTTATATAACACTTTTCAATACAAATGTTACAGAGGCACTAAGGTAGATCAAGAACAAATAAAATAGAATATTACAGAGATGAAACAAGGTGATAAAAACAAATAAAAAGATAAAAACACATGTCCACACATGGATACATATTGACAAAAAACATAAATATATGTGTAGAAGCACACACACAAAATACTGGTACATTACAAGAATGCCATCCCAAAGAAGTAGGTTTTTTAAATGTTGACACAACTGTCGACAGTCTGATGTCTATAGGAAGTGTATTCCAGAGTTTGGGGGTCCTGACAGCAAAAGCTTGATCCCCTCCGGTCATAAAATTGGACCTGAAAACAGTGAGAAGTAACTGGTTAGATGATCTAAGACCACATTCAGGCTCATAGGATGTTAAGAGGTCTATTATATATTCTGGGGCCAGTCCAAGTTGTGCTTAAAAAATAAGTAATAACATTTTAAAATCAACTCTAAAATGTAAAGGAAGCCAGTGCAATGATGCTAAGACAGATATAATGTGGTCCCTTTTGTTAATACCCATTAAAAGCCTGGCAGCTGAATTATGAATGAGTTGTAGGTGTGAAATATGCTTCTGACTGAGGCAGGAATACAGAGAGTTGCAATAGTCAAGTCCGGAAAATATAAAAGCACATATGACCTCCAAATCACTGAAGGACAGAAAAGGTTTAATTTGGAGATTGTTCTTTGTTGTAGAAAAAGGTAAGATTAGAGTCAAATATAACACCTAAGTTTCTAGCAGAATGTGTTGCATAGGGAGCTAGAGAGCCAGAGAGTCCAGGTGGTGCTTGAGCCATTCAGTTGTGCAGTGTGGACCAATTAGTAGCACCCCTGTTTTGCTATTGTTGAGCTGCAGGTAGTTTTCATGCATCTACTCTTTGATTTCAGTTAAATAATTATGCAGGTGGATTAGGCTATTAGGGTCACTTGGGGTGATGGGTATATATATTTGGGTATCTTCTGCATAACAGTGATAAGACACATCATGTGTTTGCATTATGTTACCTAATGGAAGCATATATAGTGAAAAAAGGACTGGGCCCAGTATGGAACCTTGTGGCGCCCCACAAGTGATATGAGCAGAGGAAGATGAAGAGCTACTAAGCAGTACTGATAATGTACTATTAGAAAGATAAAAATTTAAACCAGTCAAAAGCAGGACCTGAAATACCAACCCAGTCCCTCAAATGCTTTAAAAGAAGTTCATGATCTATTGCATCAAAAGCAACGCTGATGTTAAGAAGAACTAATACTGATCAGAGCCGTGCAACTGAATTTAAAAGAAGGAGTTAAGGAGAGCTGTCTCTGTGCTGTGTGTAAAACAAAAGCCTGATTGGAATTCATCTAGAATTATTTTTTCATATAAAAAGCTAATCAACTGATTAAAAATATTTTTTCCTAGAACCTTTTGATAAAAATGGCAACTTAGAGATAGGCCTATAGTTGACTGGATCAACGTGGTCAAGGTTAGATTTTTTAAGAGGGGTTGTACTTCAGCATGTTTGAAGCTCAACAGAAAGTTTCCAGTGACTAGACAGCTATTAATAATAGAAACAATGGATGGACCCACAGTATCAATAATCTCTTTTAAGAAAATGTGTTTACTGTTTCCTTTAAGTTCACAACTGAGATGAGCTTTGAAGGTTCAACAGAAATAGCCTGAGTCGGTCGAATGAAATTGTCTCTGATGTTGATGATCTTCTTATGAAAGTAGGTGAGGAGTTCTTCGCATGTAGAAGGGTCGCACTCACACACGTTTGGAATTTGAAGAAGGACTGACGACATGATTAATAGTGCTGAATATTACTGTTGGGTTATGATGATGGTCTGCAACTAAATTTGCAAAGAAAGCCATTCTTGCATCCTTAACAGCTACTTGATATGAACACATTGGATTTTTGGGAATGTCAAGAGATGACTGTAATTGATCAGATTTCCACTTTCACTCAGCTTTTCCACACTGTCTTTTTAGAGTGCGAGTGTGCTCATCAAGCCATGGATGTGCAATTAGTTTGCCTTTTCTGAGGTTTAAGAGGTGCAACAGAATTGAAAATGGAGGCACAATTTTTATTCCACTGCCTAATAACTAAGTCATTTAAATCAGTATGCAGCTAAAAATTACCATCTGATTAGAAATGCTGTATCTGAGTGCTGCTGACATTTTGTGAGAACAGCTTTCCACAATTTAATACCTAATTTATGAAGTCCACCTTTAAAAAATCAAGTCTAATAATTTTCTGCTACTAAAATAATATAATAAGTGTGCATGTCTATTAATTAAAATATGTTTGACAGATATAACACAACTTTTCCTTGTCAAGTTCAAGTTCAGGTCCCTTTAATTAATGGTGTTATATTAATAATAACCAGTAAAATAGCTGAAATTATTCAGTTCAGTACTCTACCTCTGTTCCATTGCTTCACCTAAAAACGCGCACTAATCCAGTCAAGGGAGCTGAATTCATCCTGTGAAGTGTCATCATTTAATAATGTTTGTGTAGATCATAATCAGTATTCACACACAGCTGCATTAACATCATTAGTTCAATGCCACTATGATTCAGTGCCTCTAGTATTACACAAGCATAATTACTACAACTAAAACTAAAAAAAACAAAAGATAAACTTCAAAAAGCTAAGGACAAACTAATGAGAGTCATCTTTAATCTCAATCCAAGAACGCACATTAGCCCAAACCATTTTAAAGAGTTGAACTGCCTCCCTATTGAAGGTAGAGTTCAACAGTTAAAACTTATTATGGTCTATAAGATTTTACAAGGTTTGTGTCCAAATTACTTAACCGTGTATTTTTAGTTTGTTCAAGACTCTCATGACCTGAATACAAGGGCTAGTGTAACTAACCTGAAACAACCCAGTCTAAAAAGTAAAGAAGGGAGAAGTACATTTCTCTACACAGGGGGGGAGGAATAGAATAAAATCCCAAACAAAAATAAATCTGCCCATTCTCTGAATAGTTTTAAAAAACAACTGAAAAAATGGATGCTGAGTAAATTAGCATAGTGAAACATCAGGACACACAGGACTGGTGTCTCAACTTGTGTAGTTTTTATTATTTTCATGGTTGTATAATTTTTGATGTTTTTATTAAATTATATTTGTGTAAAATGGTATATAAGTAGCATAAACATGTCACTTCCTTTTCCTGCCTGCCTCCTAGCCTAGACTTCAGGACCGCAATGGAAATAAGTCATGTGACTTTATTGCAATATCCTGATGAATTTTAGTACTGTATGCACATTCTGTGTATTGTATTTTAATTGATCGTATAAAATGATTCAATCAATTAATGGTGCAGTAACCGTTTATGAAATATGGCCCCACAGCTGATAAAATCCTCTTAGTCTGGTGTGGTGTTGATGTTACATTTACTGCTGAAAATTTACTGGTTCAATTAGCTGTTGACCCCACACACACAGTCGTCATTCACATTAAGTGCGCTACCTCCTCTTCAATTGAATTTCAAGTGTGACATAGGAGGCTTTCATTGACCAGTGGTCCACACACACACACACACACACACACACAGATTTCACAAATCTACAGAACATTTGGATTTTTCTGTTCTCATGTAGTCAGACATGCAGTTTGAAATGTGCACTGGCTAATATCAAGAAACTGATATTGTAACCGACAATAGACACAGTGTGCTGTTAGTATCAAGTCTAATTCATGTCAGTTTTGTAGTGCAGCTACTGCTTTCACATTTTGAGAGCCTTTCACTTAAAAGCATCTATGTTAGACCTGAAACTACTCCAAAATGTCCTGTTAATGCTGAGCACTTTGTCTGCTGTTGTACCCAAACTAAAGGCTGACATTGGATCGAGAATCCTGTGGCACCCGTGGGACAGTAATGCTGTTGGTATGTGTTGTCAGGGTCAGAATGGAAAAAAGGAGTCAGGAGGCTTTAAAATGTTATAGCTACAGTTTATTATGGTCTGACAGTTATTTTGCATCTGTCTAGCATGAGGTCATAAAGTTCACAACAAGAACATTTTTTTTCACCAGAAAAGAAGAAAAACAGTTGTTTTTAGAGATTGGAGCCAGGTCAGTAGAGGTGAAGGAGGTCCAGTCCTGAAGCAGCAGCAATTATCACTTTAACCTTTAAAAGTGTTGACTACAGTGTTCAAACTTACTCAGGTTCTTTGTATAGAGGCTTTTTCAAGGATAAGGCTGGTAAAATGAACAAATGCCATGAAAAACCCTGATAGTGTCATCTGTGGTTTATTCCTCTGTGCCTTAGAGCTCCGTTGTCCAAAAACAATTAAAAACACGTTAATGAGCTACACCGTTGCACTGGCTGACATGTTCCTTCATTATGAAGATCATGGGCACGGTAATTTATTTTTAGTCAATCCCACATATACCTGCTGCTTTAAAGGTGCTGTGTATAGGATTTAGTGGCATCTAGCGCCAGTGTTTGGTTTGTCCGTCCTGGGCTACTGTACAAACCTGGCGATGAGGACCTGCTCCCTATGTAGATATAGAGGGCTCATTCTAAGGTAACGAAAACACAACAATTCTTATTTTCAGGTTATTATACACTAATTAAAACATACTTATGAATATTATGTTTAATTTCTGCCAAGTCTGTACATGCCACTATTTTTCTGCACACTTTAAATACTCACCAGGGTACCAATTGTGTATTAATCCGCAGCTGAAAATAATTCCCAACAAACACACTATTTACACCTGTTTAAGTAATGTTTGCTTAAAACCACAGTGTCTGAATTGCTGAGCTATTTTAAAAATGAATCTATGGTGTCTTGGTGGCTGAGTTTTAGAGATGCATTCGACGTGGCTGAAACATCCTTGGTTTGATTCCAGCCTGTGACCTTTATTGCGTTCTTATGTCTGTCTCTCCACTTATTTCCTGTCTGACTCTATACTATCAAGTGTCCAATAAAGGCAAAAATACCCCCCAAAATGTAGAAAAACAATAATATACAAAAGATTTACATATTTACTTTAGGAACCGATGGGCTCGGTGCAGACAGGGTAGGAAAAAGTATTGAGACTAATGCTTTGTTGGTTTTGGACTTTTTATGGAAATTTTTTAACATTAAAAAATACTGAATAATGCTGGCACTATCCCCCGATACACAACACTGAAATAATCACTCAGCATAAGTAAAAGTGACAAGATCAGAACAGGACAAAAAAGTTACAAGCACAAACTTCTTACACACACCCACACACACACACACAAATCCCACTCAATTTTGGGTTCACTCGCTTCCTCCAGCAATGAAATTTTTCAAAACACCACAATATCTTAAAGGAACAAGACTTTTACTTATTCATCTCTTTTATCGAATGCTACTCTAGTTTATAAAAAGCATCAATAATTTAGCGCTGACAGTGAGTACAGTGTACCATGCTTCAGTAATGAGCCCAGTCATAATGATCAACGAGCCGCCTGCCTTGCAGCCAATAACACCAGTAAGCGATGGGCGGTTCAGAGTATTCAGCATCACTCTGTACTTTGATGAGTGTTTAACGAGAGAAGAGATGAATATGGTTCACTGGCTGTCCAGCATTTCATTGATGCTTAGTTCCCAATTCCCAAGTGTCATAGTCTATTTGTTCCGAGAGAGGTTTTAATATTACTCAGTGTTAAAGATCCCCTCCAGATTATGACACATAAAAATATTAAATTATTGTTCATTTCAAAGGTTTAACTGATGGACACAACTTCATTTCTACTTCCTACTTCACTGTAAAGTCCATTCTCAGTCTATGTGCACTGGAGGCTTCAAGTTCCAACATCACACTTGTCTAAATTGTATACTGGACCAGAATTGGCTTCCAGACTAATTGTGATGTCACAAATCCTGCTCATAAATACACACCTTAATCTCAGATTTCCAATGAGCACAGAGAAACTTTCCTCTTTCAGCAGATTAATTTGAAAACAGCTTTCTAGTGGTAAACTCTTCACAGTCAGGTGACAATAAGAAAACACATATTTGCGGGATTGGTTTGGATATGAATTCTGGTTTGTCGATCTGGATTATCACCTGAACAAAGCAGAGCAGGAAATTACCACTGGAATCTAAACACCCAGGAGGGGCCCCATAAACCTCATGTTCACTGCATGTTAATTAATTTATGATAAACTGATTAATTGTAAACTTTTTAGGGAATTTTAAACAGTACAGCAGAACATCAGTGAAGGTGGGTCCTGCATCATTGCTTAATCTTTTGGCTTTTTCTTGTCGAGAAGCCTTGTGACAAAATCTAGTTTTGAGACTCAAATGATTTTATATTGGCAACTCTAGCTCAGTACTGGGATGTGCTGTACAGTATTTAACTTATTTTGTGCTCACATAATGCATATTCTCAAATAAAGTTGTGTTTAATTAGAGCTGAAACTGCTAATATACTAACTGATTATGGTTTTAAGTCATTTTAAAGAAAATGCCAAATATTTCTTATAGTTCTTGTTTCTCTAATGTGATGATTTGCTGCTCTTCTCTGTATTTTATATTATTGTAAATTGAAAATATGTTCGGACAAAACAAGCAATTTAATGATGTCTGCTTGGCCTCTGCAAAACCAATTGACACAATAATGAAAATAATCATTATTTGCAGTCCTTGTTTATCCAATTCATCCAATTTAACACCACATCCAGAAAACCTTGTGCCAGTCATGGCAACTGGAGGGGGGGTACTGGTTGTTTTCAGGGGTGTCTGGGCAAATAATTAGTAAATAATAATGGATGTAGCTCCACACAATATGTGCAAAAGATAGGACGTGGGGGGATTCAATAGGGGCCCAACAGCAAATGTTTGCTTTATCCAGCCATGAGTATATGAGTCAGAAAATGAGGGAAGACTCTGCAGGTGGGAAGAGTTGCAGCATCTTGAGGTGATGTTGTGCCCTGGGCAAGCAAACATATGTGGTTGAAACTGAATGCAAACAGCCAGCTGAGTGTGTGCTGAGATAGGATTATGTCAGAGATTTTAGGAAGGCTGCAGCTCTCTGGATGAGCTCAATGTGAGTAAGAATGGACTCGGGGAGGGTTTCTAGCAGTGAGCAGACAAATGGGAGCATTGGAGAGGTGTTACTTTGCTTCGGTCAATAATAATGGAGAGATCTTGTAAGGGAAGAGGATTTCCCCGGGAGGAAGTGCAGCTCAGTTTTATCCACACTGCACTAAGTGGATTGTTCCAAGCCAAAAGAAGTTTTACAGAGAATTACAGTTCAATACCTCGCACAATCAGAATTTGCAGCTGTAATGTCGGGGACGAGTAGACCTCTGAGATAATTTATGCGCATTTTTATGTGAGCACGGTGGAAACTGATTCATTAAGATCCTTCAAAAAGCAGCAATAGACTTTGCCTGCCTTTCATTTGTTCTCCTTTTATAAAATGAAGATGTGAATAGCCCCAATTTTGTGATTCTGGCAGAGCTCCACAACTAAATAAAATGAGCAGCACCCTCCTCATTAGCAGTGTAATCTTCATTTAGTGACTGACACCTGAAAGTACCAGTCTGTTTTGTAATCAATGTTAGTTTACTGCATCTCGGTCTTTTTCAAACAATATCAGTCTTGATGTCTCTTTAGATTGATAACTCCATGGAAAGCGTGTCAAATACTCATCCATCATGCCTCAAAGGTTCATATTAAACACTGATATCTTGAATTGATTTTTATTTCACACAGCAAAGTACCTGATGGGTATTTTCCCTGAGCAGCAGCTTCTTACTGTAACTACGTGTCAAAACTAAAAAATCTAAAAAGTAACTCAAAAGTACATTATTGACTATGAAGCTACTTCATAACATTTGTGGTATTCAGACTTTATAGTGTGAAATATTCATCATGCTTATAAAAAAAGTCAGTTAGATTGATGGTATTCTTTTGCTTCAAAGCTCGTTGTCTTTGACAGTATTGGTAATATGACTATATGTACAATGAAATAATAGAAATGTGTCATCTGTCAGACAATTTTTCTACTGATTATGCAGCCCATCCTCAAAAGAAAAACAACAGTAAATGTCTAAAATTCAGGCCGGCAAAAACAACCTATAATAATGTTTATGTCTTCTAGTACCTGTAGTGGCTAATTATGACCTGGGGAAGTGACACAGCTCAGATGACGTCAAAATAAGGTGATTTGAAAAGATGATTTTTGCGGCGTTAGGAGGAGACAGGTTGGGTGAATGGCTGGTTAGGTATGGACTTTGCTGCTGGAGACCACTGTTCCACTGACCACTGTGAGTCGGGACATTTAAAAAAAAAAAAAAACTTAATGTCATGGTGTTTACTGTTGCCATGACAATGAAGGGTGTAACTTTAAGGAAGTATAAACCATGTTTAAATTGATCTTTCATGATCTTTCCTTAACCCTAACCAAGTGGTTTGTGTGCCTAAACCTAACTAGACCTTAACCACA
The DNA here is from genome assembly GCF_910596095.1 of Thunnus maccoyii. Taxonomy (NCBI): domain Eukaryota; kingdom Metazoa; phylum Chordata; class Actinopteri; order Scombriformes; family Scombridae; genus Thunnus; species Thunnus maccoyii. Next base: position 12,517,866 of record NC_056554.1, on the reverse strand, counting down.
GCCTTGTCACACCATAAAACATTATCATTTTTTTAACAGTGATTTGTAACAGTTTCGGAAAGCCATAAATGTAACTATAGGTCATTTTTGCAGGCCTGAATTTTAGACCTATACTGTCTTTTTTTATATGAGGATGTGTTGGTTTATGTAGTGGTATTTATATCCCACAAATAGTTTAGGTCATTGTGGGCAAAGTTGTAAATCCCAGAGCCCAAGTTGACATCATTATGTCTTGTTTTGTCATGCTAATAGCCCAAAACATCAATATATTCAGTTTACTGTTGTATAAGACAAAATAAGGCAGCAATATTTACATCTGAGAAACTGGAACCGATGAGTTTTGGGCATTTTTTGATGATCTGAATCGTTGCCAAATATTTGTTCTTTCAACTGATTAGTCTACTAATTGTTGTCTATAAACAGTTACTCAATTGACTTTCCCAAAAAATTACAATTTTCAGTTAAAATTATAATACGTATTGATATTGCAATACAAAATTATCTTTATGATTGTATCTGTATCGTCCTCCCTAAATCATATGTAATTGATTCATCATCTGAATCCCTGAAATATAGATCAGAAGGCATTAAATATTTATGATGTGTAATTTTTTTCAAGTAAATATATTGTTCGGTGTTGCTCTGTACTAAATGTAAAGCAAAGAAGCGAGACTTCAGATACAGTTTTACAACCAAGATCAATATTTCATCTTCAGTTGGCTGTCTGCATCCTTGTAGTGATGGTGCTTGGCATTACATAACCACGACATCATCTATAAACATGCCATGGCCGAGCATAAATAATAGTATTAAATTACAGTACGGTCTATCATTGAACACATAGTTAGTTATAGCGGTTAGATGTGAAGCTTTGTCCATACAGCATGTCTGTAAATTCATTTTAGGTTATTAATAATTTGTTAAAAGTTCATGTTAATGAGTTCTATGTATTGAAAAGATGCAATTAACTTGAGCATATACCTCAAAATGTTTTCTTATGCCCATGCTTGTGCCATAAAGTGTGTATAAACTATAGCCTAAGTCATGTAAGGCATGAATGTGAAAGAAGTGACTGCAGTGTAATATTACCATTCGTTTAAGCTTTTTTTAATCTTTGTCATTTTAATCTTTGTCATTAGGCCATCGTGACAGCTGTAGAAAATTACAGTAAAAAAAAAAATCAATATTTGACTGTGACATTGATTCTCACACACGTAAATCTCCGAAATCTGTTTGCTTAGAGTGAAAGATTTACATAATATGATCCATAAATTACTGGGGTTTTTTTCAACTTCTGCTAACGTGTAAACAAAACATTCAGTCAGACACTGGACATGCATGTCACATTGAACACAAGCTTTGTTATGATAAATTTCAAAAACCATTGTGAAAAGACATGCATGCAAATGAAATGTCAATAGGTTTCTTGTTTGGATGCACATTAGTTAATAGCTGTTTATGCTGTTCATTTCCTCCCATTGTTTTGAAGTGGATCAGTTCAAGCTTTGGCTTTGATAAATTTATGAGTTGTTCTTTTTTTTCTGTATTGTTTTTCAAGAGATTAATGAGATGCATGTCTTTTCTAATTCAACCAAACAGATACAAATTGTCCTTCTTGCCGAAGTGTGAGTCATGATGTATGAGTAACACACTAAATGAAGACGCTTCGGGGACCCCTTGGGCGTTCTTTAACACCACAACACTTTCATGTACCCTTTCTGTATTTTCTCCAGTAAACAGGTCCATATAACATGTTCCTAATTAGAAATGTACACTCGGTCTTTGCTGTACTTCAGCGTGTATGATGTTTGAAAATCATTTCCATGTAATTTCTAAAGCAAGTATCTGCTCTGGTTAAGTGTCCTTGAGCGAGACTCTGGCCTCGCTGCTGAGGGAGTCATGCCAAAAGAGATTTTCTCTTATAAAGATAAATAAATTATTTTCCTTTGGGAAATTATAAAGAATTACATTATTATTATTCTTTGTTATATGCCTGGAAGCCTGCCATCTTTGCTAATTTAAACATATCAAGTGAGTTAGTTATGCTACCAAATGCAGCTTTTTTTAATTAATTTTAAGAAATTATTACCAAGACTCAATGAATAATTGATAAGGCAGAGATTGTTTTTTATTATTATGTTAGAGGGATAGTTACCATATGCCTGCTTTGCCATGTCTCCTTTGCCGTCATGACCTTCTGAAACGTTCATGTCACTCATCTTAAGCTGTGCTCAGCATGGGAGCAGAGGATAAAAAGTGCTTGTTGAATAGCTGTCTTTATGAAAGAATAAGCAAAGAGAATGACAATGTGGATTCACTGCAAGTCATTTTGCTTATTATTGAGAGATAAAATCCTTTTTTTACCACAAAAAATAAGAAGACTGCCAGTGAAGTGAGATCATTTAGCTTCTATGCAAACTTTTGACTTTAATATTATATAGTTTCTTTGTTGCTACTGCCTTGTTTCAAGACATTAACAACGAAAAATTGCCTTGAAGCTGCACTAATTAGTATTAGTATTTTTATATTAACAGTGAATCAAATGACTGTGTAATCTAAATCTGAGTTCACTTGTAGCAACAAACTCACATCTTACCCACAGCTCTGAGGAGCATTTTAGTGTCTTTCAGCTCATCTCTTTGGTTTTTTCAGACTGCAGTGTTACAGTTTTGGTTCTCACTGCTCTCATTAGCGTCCAACAACAACAGGCAGCTGTTTTGAGCAAGACGTTCTGATAAACTGACTACGCTACTTGCCCTGCACCAAACGGCAGACAGACAATGTTAGCAACTAGCTGGTGAGCATAGAGTGGAGCATTTTATGGCTAAAGAGCCAGATATTTCCCTCAAGAGTTGATGGAGACCAAAATAAAGCTAAAAGGAGAGTGAATATTGGACTTACATTCACAAGGTGGCCAAATGAATGACAGTGTTGCTCCAGGTCTGCTGGACATGTAAATAGGCAACTGTTTGCTAACACATTCACCATTAACAACTTTGTAAGGTGATAATATGTCAATTTTGTGTTTACAGCTTGTTGTGCTGCCCTCAGGTGGCCAAAAATCAACTACTACAGGTTAAAACATTTGTACGTATGCTTCATAAACTTAAAAAATGAACCTCAAAACTACTACAAATTTTGAACATATCAGCGACCCTGGATTTTTAATTTAAGACGAGATCCCTTTAATGAAAAATAGCTGTGTCCTGTAGGATTCCTCATTTTGTCATTTAAACCTCACCTCTATCATCCATCATACCTGTCTGTGTCTGCCCATCAATCCACCCTGACAGGCAGGAAAGTGATTACTGAGTGATGGAGTTCAAGATATACTTCATGCAGTCAAAACCTTATGGGTTTGTGGGTAGTCTGGTAACGTGCTCTTTCACTGGCAGCTATTTGTAATTGTTCATGAACCATTCAATTTGAAGTCCAACTACAGTATCACATGCTGTTCATTCAGTCTGTTCTTAGACTGGACCTCTGGACTTTAACATCACCGACAGCTTCAGCATCAAAGCACTCCATCATTTCGATCCATTGGGCATGAAATGGGATCTAACCAAATTCAGGAGCTCATAATGTCATCCTCAGATTATCTACAAGTGAGGCAAAGCGAAAAGATGGAGATGGTGTGAGTGCAATACAGCGTGTAGTCAGATGGTCTTTACTTGCCTCATTGAATGCCACCAGTGATATGAAAAGCAGCAATGGGCGGTAGTGGTGATAATGATGAAGATACATTTCAGTAAATACATGTTTAGGTGTTATAATTTGGACACAGACATGTAGTTCTGAAGACCGGATCTAGAAAATTTGGTGTGAGGTATATTGACACACAATTTAGTTTGACTTATAGGAGGAAAATCTGCAGTTTTCTCAATTAATCTAGTTTGACTGCTAAACCCCTCAACCCCAAATTGTCCAATTATAGCCTTAGCAATTAGCATGGCATGTCTGTCAACACTGGAGTTCTAGTAAGAGACACATATGCACTTTTTTTCACATCTCTAAAACTATAAACACAAGAGCAAAAGTTTAAGGAATTCATTTAACGGTGTGTTTGTCTGCTCTAATGTAAGCTGCAATCTTAGCATGTCAGGCTAACTAGCTTACTAATGTATCTACAATAAACAAGCATTACTTCCAAGACCAAGGAGCTTGATATCATCAATTAAAACACTTAAACAAGTAAAACTATCATTATGTGTTTCCTTATCACACTTATAATAGGACTAACTATCTCACTGCAATACAAAAATAACTGGAACATGTAGCCCAGCTTTAGCCTCAGTCTTTTAGCACTCTAGCTATCATGTGAATTACCATCAGAGTTATATTTAAGACCTCTTTTACAAGATTCTTGCTTTATAATGAGTCAGCTGGAAACATTAAAGAGTCATCCGGCATCTGCGTTATCAATCACCTCAGTGGCAGTTGTCATTTCAATCGGCAAAATCAACAGTCTCTGACTAGAAATGAGACACCTGCTTTTGTCTACCTCTGTCTGAAATCAAGGACTTACTGTTTCAAAGACTTTGATTGTAAAACTGCCTCCATCATCATTGTGAACTGAATATGTGCTGCATGATAGCGGAAAGCCTGACAGGAGTAGCAACAGTAACGTAGGGGGATGGGGCTAAGAGAACGGTCAATTCATTCAACAGCTAATACATTTAGCCTATAACTAATATATCCTGCTGTTAGTGTGCATAATGATATTTTTTAAAGCACATTTGTGTGTGTTTTTTGTTTTTGTCTGTGCTGAAAATAACTTTAAGGTCCATTCTTGCATTCTGGCACTACAGATCCACTATGAAGATGAAGACACTCCACTATAAGTATACTGGGCTTTCCTTCACAGCAGATAACAGTTCCAGATTAATATTAATGTCCTCGTTGATGATTACAGGCTGACTGTGCTGGCTTGAGATACTCTGCCACACACTTCAGAGGCTGAGTTTTGTCAGCATTTTAGAAATGTCACTGTATCTGCAAAAATAGACTTTGACAATTTCAGAAAGATGGTACATGATGACCCTGTTCTCAATATACAATTTCAAGGTTGCTTTAATTGTCTTCTGGGATAAAATTAGTCTTGGATTTATTGCTGCATTTAAAAAAACAGACATTTCAGGTAGAGACAAACTTGATACATAGAAAGACACACTTGAAAACTCTGGCCAGGCCTTAACTGAAATAACCAGACAATTCACAAAAACTATTATAGGCTTTGTCATTTCCATAAAGTACATATCTTCTTACTAAATACATTTGGATTTGAAGGATTACAACCAAAGGACCTTACAGATATCTCAGTGAAATTTCAAACATCACGTATGTTACAGCACCACTGTAATCTTCAAGCAATAGGCTATACTTTGTAGGAATTATGTCTTGAAAGCCTCAAACGTAATTTATACTCAGTCTCTTCTCTCCTTTTAAAGCTCTTGAGTTACTCATTGTGGGGAGAAAGTTATGTTTTCCTGAGAAGAAACAAAAGGATTTCCAGGGGGATTGGTCAGTGTCATAGCCTATTCTTTCACTGCGGGCAGGAACAGGGGGTAATGCAAACAAGGCTGACTGCTTTGTAGCAGCACTTATCAGTTCATTGAGCTGTGAACGGCTCTGCAACGCCATACATCAGTGGATCTTCTGAACCATCTGTGTAAATAATGTCTGACGCTGTGTGAAAATGAAATAATGAATCACTGCCATTCCTCTGATGTCTCCACAACCCTATCTGCTCACTTGCAGTAAGCCGCTTGCTTGAATCACTTCAGCGAGCTGAGAAACAGCCTATGTGCGGGCGGACACCCTCCCCATCACCATTCCTGAAAGGCAACAGCGTCGCTCCACAAATTGAATTCCCCTTGCAAACAATAGCTCACTCTGGTAATAATAAAACACTCAGAACGTGATGGTTAATAGATCTTTGACTCAGTTGCCTGGCGCCTGCATTGGTAACGTCACTCCTTTGCAGTAGCAGATTTGAGCTAAATTAGAGTTGGATTGCTGTTGCTTCACTGAAAATTTACAGCGTATACTGGATTTAAAGGTCTGTTAATTGATTCCAAGAGGCAAATAGATTTATGATTAGGGCCATCGAGACCTCCCATTAATCATATTTATCAGTAATCACTTCAACGACAAGTATAGGACGAGAAATAAACATCCCCACATTCTGCCCTTTGGATCTAAGTAAAAGATGTTAATTCTGGTTTTAGTTTCAGAGATGGGAAGAGCATGAAAACATTTTCATCATGTGAAAGTAATGTTTACCCTCATTCAGTCAGTATTCATGTAGAAAATAAAATAAATGAGTTAGTACTGAAGTACTTAAAACTAAACTCAACAAAGGAAGGATAGAAAAACGCAAACAAACGAAAATGCACTAAATCTCCTTTCTGCCTTTTGACTGGTTCATCAACCACAATCATTTGTATCAAGAAATATTATTTGCATCACAGAATTTATCATTCAATAAAGAATATACTGTATTTCAGTCACCTAACTGCTCTGTATTTAATAGCAAACTGCCACATCACTGTTGTGTGGGATTAAGTCAGATTATTGCACAAAACAGTGCAGATTAAAGGATAGATTCACACTTTTTTCAAGTCTGTTTTAAAACAATTATTAGTCTCTGTAGTTGTTTATCTTGTCCATACTGGCTGGGAAGTGATCCCTTCCTGAAGCGATTCAAATGGATGTGAAATTAGGACAAAATCTACAGTTCTTGTTCAGTATTATGAGGCTTTGACACTCTGACCTAGACAAAACAAGTTGGTATAATCCAAAATTCAAGTAATTTTAGTACAAAATGTCCTCTCTGATGCTATTTCTTCAGCAACTTGCATAAGAAAAAATAGTAATATTTCAATTTTCATTCAAAGGTTGACACAATTTAAATAAATCTCACAGCATAAAAACCTTTTTGTGCTGTCTGCTCATTTTGATTGCACAAAGGATCCCTTACATTTAGTAAAAAGGGTTTCTCTGCGCATCTTCCAGCAATATGCAGCTGAATCAGGTGCTTCTTAGGTCAGGGACAGCAAATTTCAGATGAGAAAAGACTGGAACACACTCATTGATTTGCAGCCTTTAGTGGCGCAAACATACTATGTCTTCATAAGAGTCAAGAAATGAGATCTCTTACATATACTGTATGTTTGTTGATAACGTATACTGTATGTACCATAGGAGTTTTGCATCATCCAGAAGGCATTAACACTGATTCAGAGTGGAGGAGATTTTCAGTGTCATGAATAAGTATACAGCAGCATTAGACTATCAATTAGAGCCTGACTGATACAGATTTTTGGGGCCGATATTATCTCCCATACTAAGGAATAAAAAAATTCTGATATCGATATATCAGCCAATATTCTTTATGTATATATATATATATATATATATAGAGAGAGAGAGAGAATATTGGCTGATATATCGATAAACACACATTGACATTTGTGACAAACATTTGCACTTGAATTAAGACAAAAGGATCAAATACACATGAAATGTTGCCTATATAACTTTAAAAAATAAAAAAATGTTGGTGCAAATCAGACAATATATACACTGATACCAATATATACCAATATATTTGAGATAGGCCTAGATATTGGCCAACCGACATATCAGTTGGGCTCAACTATCAATAGCGTCTTGCCTACTGTAGTGACATTTAGGGTATATTTATAGTCATTTGTACTGTTCAGTGAAAATCAAGTTAACAGTGTTAGAGGGTACAGTCTGTTATACTCGTGTTGGTGAACATCGTCCCCTCAAGGCTAAACTGTACAATCAGACAAATGCTTATTCAAAAAGTCCTTCCAAAGGCAATGATTTGTTTGATATGTGGCCGTCTGGCATTTTCAATAAAGCAGCGTTGACCTTCACTGCCAAGTCAATTATACTGTATATCCTGAATTGACTTATTGTAGAAGAAAGAACACCACAGACAGAACGAATGTCATGAAGCTGGATTTAAGGGTGTTTTTAAAATGGGCTCCAGACCTACAAGGAATTCAGGGTAAGATGTGAGAAATCGGCTCATTTCTTTGCTAAATCCATCTTTTCATGAAAACTCCTTGATAACAAATTTATTCCACATGTCTTATGCCTGATAAGAGGGACACACTTGGCTGATTATTAGTTGATTAGGCCTGTTATGAGTCATAGGACACGTTGTGCATAGACTGTATTTCATCCTCTCTGAATTTAATTAAACCAAACATTGCAATGATGAGCCTGAGAAGTTTTGAGATGAAATTCTTGGGAGCCCCTCTAGATTATAGCCCGCAACGTACAGCGTCATTTTTTTATGTGTAGCTACAAGAGAACAAGATGTGAAGTTAGGGGAAAAGGGTTTAAAAATGTGTTAACTTAAAAACAATTTATTCTGTCGGTATTTTCAACAAACTGGTACGTATTTTACTGGGTACAGTATTACATTACTGAGCAACAATCTAGCATTTGGGACGTATTTTTACCTACCGAGTAGCTATTCATGTGATTATTCAGAACATACAAGTAAAATAATCTTGCAGGGTGGTTGAATTTTGTCTACCATCGACAACGTTTGCTGGTGAAGTGAGTGGCAGCTGTTGTGTATGTGTTTTGTGTAGTTATTGCCTGTGGCATAAAAGCTTTTCTACTTACTGTATTCCATAACAACGATGAACAGCACCTTGTGTAACAGCAGTGTCAATCCATATAAACACGTACCACCCCAGGCTTCACAAGCAGGATTACTTTACAACATACACAGTAACACATACGCAGGCTGTAGGCCTACAGTATGTTCCTGACGATACTCATTTCATTCAACCTCTGTTTGTTCCAAAGTAAAAATACAAATGTACCCTGTAGTTATGTACCCCAAACCTAAAAACAGCTATGTAGTTTGTGTATCCTATTTTTTATTTTTACTCCTATTTTAACCTTCATTTAACCAGGAAGTCTCTTGAGATACATTATCTCTTTTACATGGGAGACCTGACTGAAATGGTAGTGTACAATAGGTGTCAAAGTTATTAGCTGTTAGAAAGAGGAGAAAGCATCTCACACAGGTACCCAGGAAGTTTACCAATGATTGCTTTAAAATCGAAAAAGTACATATGAACCTCTCTCCATATTTTTAGTGAGGTCCAACCATTAACATATTTTTGTTATTGTCTGTACCTCACTAGTTTTGGTAATGAGTGTATGGTAATTATGAAATAAATAACAGCATATTTATTAAGTGCTACAGAACTCATTACCCCATCTTCCCCAGGTTTGTCGCTCCACAATGGTCAACCTGCACACTGAAATAGTAAATAGTTACCCCCACTTGCTGTATAAATTCTTATTAGCTGTATAATTTCCTAGATCTTGTTCCCTCGTACCAACATAAATTGGGAAGAATTGTGCTGTACCGCTGTATGTTGCGGGCTATAATCTAAAACACTGGAAAATTCAGTTTACATTATGTGCAAATGTTTCTTTGCACACAACATTGTATGAGCCCATATCAGCAAGGCTGCACCCTCTACTTGATTCATCTGACCAACGTGATTGCATGTTAAAGCCTTTTCATACAGGCATAAATGCCATGAATTCTAAATTTGCCCTTTGTGAGGCCACGCAAGATGCTTTAAAGCCTTAAAGCGTTTTCTCTGCAGCCCTAAGGCTCCTTAATTGAAAGAGACAAGGAGAACAAGGAATAGGTAGGGAGTACATAAGAGGCTAGAGTACTTCCTCTCCTTCAACCAATCAAGCGCAGGATAAATGTCAAGCCATGGAAAGGCCGGGCTCAGACATGAAGATGGCTGTTGACTCCCTGAAATGTCAGCTAATATTTGTGTCTTTGTGAAAGGTGCACACGAGGAAGATTCCTGCACAATGGCAAAGCAAATTAATAATTACTATTGTACATAACTTAGATAAATCTTTTTCAGAAAATTTCATGATTTACTGTCCTTAGTAAATCTTTCTTTCAATCATACATACTGCACATACTCTTAACTCAGTACACAATGGTAATCGGCCGGGATCAGACAACACAATATTTTTGTCTTTCATGATGGTCACCATGTCAGATTTGGCATTCATAGTGGCATAAATTCTTGCCGTGTCTTGGCTGGGAGAGTGGCAACACTACGAGTTTGACCCCGACCAATCATTGTTCATGACCTTGCTTGCATTCATACGTCGTTGGGGACAAGGGTCAAGAAATTGTCTAAAATGGCTACAGAAGCACTATGTGTGATGCTGGTGGTCTTGTGTTCTGAAAAGAAAGGAAAAATGATTGTGGACCCGTTCCTGGGTGTCACGAAGAGGACAGTATGGTCTGTCTATCCTTCAAAGAGAATGAATGTGTTAACATGAATATTACATAAATGCAGCATCCCTCTTTCTCTTCGCCATGTTACATATATGTGCCCGAGAGCACTCTGTCAGCCTATTGGTCAACATCAAGGAACATGTTGTAGGAGATGTCAAATTAGGCAGGAAAATACAAAAAATTCTTACATGCTAGACTTTTCCTCAGGGTGTCGTGGGGCGTCCAAGATGACACATCGCTGTTCTTCGATTGTCACACTACAAGGCCCGTTTGTTGTTCCCAACGTTCACATTCAGGCCCAATGCTGGAAATTTGTTGGCAATGACAAAATCGTGTCAAAATCAGGCTGAATTCATGTAATCTGAACCCGGCAGACTCAGCACTCCAAGAAATAAAGGGTTTTCTAAAGCCTTTCAGACATTAGTAAAGATGAATTGCAGTGGGATCATGAGCCTTCTTCTCTGCCTGTACTCACTTTCAGAAGAGATGTTTGTTTCACTTGACTGCACCAGCTCCCTAACAGTTATTGACTTTTTTGGGGAAAATGGATTCTCATGCATTTTATCATATTTTCCATGCTAGCCATTTCGGGTCAAGTGCTCCCAGGTAGTGTGGTGGATGAAATGTAATCGCAAATGAGGATGAAAAAAAAAGAGTATGTATTTACTATTATATCTCAGCTCTTTTTATCTTCAGAAAACATGAGCACTATGAGAGGTTGTCCACTGTGAAGAAGAAAAATTAGTTCCCTATCTCAAGTTTTGGGTTGAAACATGCATTACTTTAAAGTTGTAATCCTTAAGATTTCAGCTCTGGTAGATTTGGCAACACATGTGGTTATTGGTGGTTATAGTAAGTGAAATTTACTACTACAAGTCCCAGAAATTTGGGGGCAGCAACTCAGTCCTTGAGAAGCGACTTTGTCACAAATACAACACAAGAGTAACGGGTATAAACAAATTTGCATTTGTTTTAATGTTTGTGTTTCAGCTTTTCAATGTGTTCTACAATTTGTAGCATTTTTGGATTAGAATCACATTTCCTTAATGTTTGTGCTTTTGCTTTTTGTATATGTTTTGTCCTTAGAGGTCACCATGCAGTATCTATGAGATAAAATTACAAAGGGTAAAATTGAATTACATGCTGTATCATTTCCTGTGACTGGCTCATATGTGTGTATGCAGTTTGAATCCAGCGTGGGAATGGCGGACTCCACCACTAACAATGAAAACTGCTAAATAGAGAGGTAATTACAGAATGTAAATACTTTGAATGGCAATAACTGAAAATTGCTAACCATAAATAGTACTAAAATCTGAGATTGATTTAATGAAAATCTTAAGGATTATAACTTTAACCTGAATTGATGCTGATGGATAGAGGCGGGGTTTCATTGTATTTAATGCGATTCACTGATGATTTACTATAACAAGCCTGATATTAGATAAAGTTGGTAATGTGGGAGCTTCTGCAAAATGTCCCAGACTTGCCTGCTGATAGTGATAGTGAGTACTGCTGATGGTTCTTATGGAAAGTGTATGTTACCCATTTTTAAGGATTTCGAGCTAACTAAAGAAAAATGCAACAAATCCGCCCAGCTCTCTGCTATCAAAATTGAACACTCCTGCCCTTGCCTACAACTGTATTTGTTGCAGCTGCTTCACCCTCTGAGAGTGATAGATTGAGGTTCATGTGCTTTTTTCCCTCCATGATTCTTTAAACCCTCCCTGGTACAAACAGCAGTTAGATGTAAGTGCTAAACCATGTCTGAGCAACGATAAGTCACACCGCCAAGCCTGAGGATCAACAGTCAAGAGTTTTTCTTGCTTTCTCTTGGAGGAGACAAGTGTCCATCTGCTCTTTGGTGGCTTTGGATAGATCTTCCTTCAAAGATGAAAAACACCAAAGGTTTTTGGCTGACTTGTTAACAGACAACCACAATAGTCTCCAGAACTTTCTATTTCTTGTGCAACAACTTCTGCTATACTTATCTATCTTTTCAATGCTGCAAGCATGGACTTTCTCTTGATGATGAAATAACGAACTCGTTATATACTGTATATTCTTAAAAACAGGAATATTGTGTTTTTGGATTTAAACATTAATTTTTAGGATCTAAATTAATAACATTTATCTTTATATTGATCCCAGAAATTGCCCAAAACGACATGTTGAATGCCACCAAAAAGCAAAATCTTTTTTTTTTCCAACAGTACTGCAATCTAAAACAAGCTTCAGCTTTTTGCTCACTTGAGCATCTATAATCACAAAGTTACCAAAACCTTTCCAAGCCAAAGCATATTCAGTATTTTCCCTTAAGTCCCTTGTCTGGTCTCCGCTGCTTTTATGTTTGCCTCAAGGACTGTTGAGAGATGGCTCAGGTTAAAAGAAGATCAAAGGTCATTCTTTGAAGAGTTGGTGCATCTGTGCCTGTCTCCAGATGCCCAAACTGCCATGGTGATTGTCGCCTTGAAAGCTCTCCTGCTGTTTCCCGGTTATCACTACGTGCTGAACAAAGGACAAACAAAGGATACATCATTTGCAGCCTGTACACATGGGAATCTCCAAGCGCTAAAGCATTACTAATTTCTTCAAGGGGTGTATCTACTGTAATCATTTTCTTTTATGGTCAGTGCTTGATGCATCTTCCTATTGTGTTAAGATGAATTTTTAAAAACTACATAGTTTGGTCCAAGGGCAGTGCTGTTATTAAAAGTCATGAGATGTTATCTATGACACCACCACTTTGTAGCCTTGTTCCTAAATTCTGGTCACAGACAAGAATGTCCTCTGCTGCACTGGGTCAAGACCAATAGTGTCGGCAATGTTGAAGTAAAAAATCAGGCAGAATAAATCATCAGATTAGTAAGAATAAAAAACCAGTCCAGCTTACTGTTGGAAGTCCTTGGTATTGGTTGGCAGTCGGAAAAACATCCAAGGCGCTCTGATTGTAAGTTGGTTTATCCATGATTCATTGAATCATGGATAAACCAAGGCGTTTCAACTCAGAGAGTCTTCATCAGGTGGTCACATGACATGTTAATTCTGCCCACAAGAAGAGAGCACATACAAGACATGACAGTGAGAACAACAAAACAAGTGCAAACAGATATTATAACAACCTCAGACATATAATGGCAGAAAGGAAAAAAATAAATTAATATTCAATCACAAATCAATAAGTGTAAGTAGAGGACAATCTGACAATGACATATATTAGTGTAGGTAAACAGCAATCTAATGGGGCCCTGCCTTGTAAAAATACTCATAACTGATCACCACCATTCGTACTTGTCAGAAACAAGTAGGCAAAAACTCATAATAATGACAAAAATTATATACAGTGCTAAGAGAAAGGTACAACTCTACAGACTGGTCAAGGACACAGCAATGGATGCGTCTTATTTTCCCAACTATACCGGGCGATATTTGGGGAAAAAAGGTATGTGTACAGCCAGACCAACCCTTTCAAAGACAACATCAAGTGGTATGGGAGATATATCGATGACCCTTTTTTTATCTTTTAATTGTCTGAACAACAGCTCATTGACTTTCATCAGTACCTTAATACCACTAACGTCAACATCAAACCCGTTTTGGAATACAGTAATACAGAGATAAACTTTCTGGACCTGAAAATCATTGTTGATCAACATGGACATTTGCACATGTCGATTTACAGGAGAAACAGTGACACGAGTGCCATTTTAAAGACTAACAGCTTCCACCCGAAAAGCCTTATATCAAATATACCATATGGCCAGCTTCAGAGGCTTAGGAGGATTTGTGATACTGAGAATGAATTTGAACACCAAGCCAAAGACATGTACCACAGATTTGAACAGAGGGCTTACAACAAAAAGGTATTCAACCAAGCTTTGACCAGAGCCAAATCCTTACACAGCAAGCACCTCCTGAACCAGAGACCCCATGAACAACAACCCCCCAGAATCTATTTCACCACACAGTACAGCAACATGACCTATGATATCAGACACATCTTCACTAAAAACTGGGATATTTTGCTCAGTGACCTCACTCTTTGTTAAGTGCTTGCTGAGCCTCCAGCCCTCTCTCTCAGAAGGGCACCAACACTCAGACAGCCTGGTGAGGAGTCACACACGCCCCCCCTTAACCTACTACTTGGTTCCCAAAACCCACTGGCACATACAGATGTTGCTCTTGCAATAATTGCAACAACCTCAACAGAGACAACACATTTGTGGATGTTTGTAGTCAAAAGACATTTGATACAGTGCTGAAGCTTTGCTAATTGCAATACAACATATGTTGTTTATAGACTTGAATGTGAGTGTGGCTGTTTCTATATTGGCTGCACAAAACATAAGCTGCAGAAGAGATTGGCTGAACACAAATATACTATTAGGACCCACAACCCCAATTACCCCATGGCACAACATTACAAGGCTGTGGGCCATACTAACCCAGACACTTTGAAAGCCACAGCCATTGAGGTGATTCCAAGAAATACAAGGGGTGCTGACAGACTCAAATGTCTCCTTCAACAGGAGAGTTTTTGGATTAATACCCTTAGGATCACTGCCTTTCTGGGCCTAAACGGGGAAATTGACTTCTCCCCCTTTCTATAACAAAACTTTTTTCATCATGGGATAGAGCTTGTGGCACCCTGTGTTGCTATATTGTATTGTGATGTTATACTATACAGCTTTGAGCTGTGTGATTAATGCAGTTTTTTTCTGTCACTGTATACGATCATTATAACTTCCTCTTAGCAATGTACATTATTGTTGTTGTAATTATGAGTTTTTGTCCACTTGTTTTTTCACAAGGACTAATGGCGGTGATCAATTATGAGTATTTTCACAAGGCAGGGTCCCATTAGATTGCTTTTTACCTACACTAATGTATATCATTGTCCTCTACTTACAGTCTATTCATATATGATTGAATAGTGATTTTCTTTTCCTTTCTGCCATTATACATGTGAGGTTGTTATAATATTGTTTGCACCTGTTTTGTTGTTCTTACCTTCATGTCTTGCATGTGGTCTCTTCTTGTGGGCAGAATTAACATGCCATGTGACCTAGACACATGACTACTTGAAGAGTTTTAAATTAAATTAAATTGAAAAAATGTTCTCGTTGCATCTTATACCCTGATGAAGACTCTCTGAGTCGAAACGCGTTGGTTTGTCCACAATTTAATAAAGATTTTTAACTTACAGAGTGCCTCAGATGTTTTTTTCAACTGCCAACCAATACCATGGACTTCCATTAAAAGTAAATTGGATAGACAGTGTTTTTTAATTCTTACTTAAAATTACTTGTTCATGTTTTCCTGACAAGTGACTTCTTGTGGTCATGCCAAGAATGAATGGAGGATAGTGACTCCCTAAACCTAAATGAGTAGTTTTAGCTGCCTATTACCAAATCTCAACCATAGAGGTGGCAGACCAGAAAATGCTCATATGAAACGGTCATATAAGTTGTATTGATAGGCGCTGACAAATCAATTATTCTGTCATTTAGGTAAGAGGACTTGTTAAAATTATGGATCTAAACGGATGTAAAGTTGAGACTTTGTTTAGCATTTTTAACACCGATTTTTGACAGATTATGTATCCACAACTGATGTCAAACTATTGTATCATCTTAACTTTTTGTTATCAAGATCTGTGCAACCTCTATCGAGATGACAGTCTTGCTGAGGATATACAATGCCAACAAGTCTTTTTTTTTCAACCCAGTGCTGCATGTGTTTATATTGCAGGATGACGCAGTGCATTAGTCTGAGCATGAGGAAATGCACTGCTGATACACTGCTGAGCCTTTTTTTAGCTGTTGTGGCTCTAATTCAACAAAACACAGCTGAAGGAAAGTGCCCATCTGTTTCTTCTTCCCAGTAGTCATTCACCCTGAAAACTAAAGTTGGTAACCAATGAACTGGCTCCGTCTTATGATCGTGTTGTTGATGTTTGAAGGGATATTTTAATGTTTTCTGCGATATTCAATTTAAGGACATTGGTTTCCAGTTACATTTCTGAGCACAGAACACTTACACAACCTCTGATCAGGAATTACATGACATTTTGCAGAAATGGAAAAAGACTTACTGCCCATTTTGCACAGTGGTGCAAATGGCTCATGATTACTCTGAACAGATTGCTTGAACCTGTCAGCATTGGGGTTTCTGAGAGGCCCACGCATGCCAGGTCATCCCTTGTAGAGTACAGAAGTACAGTCTGCTCTCTAGTGATGGTTTTCTGGCCCAGAGAGTGGGGACAGCTGTATCGATTCTGTTCCCCTCTTCAATCCATTAACACGCTTCTGTCAGGACAGCCGGGAAGCCTGTGGTCTGATTTCCCATTTTATAAGCAGATTGGGAAACAGCAACCAAACCTTGCAATTATTAGAGGGTGGTCCCTGTGTCAGTGTTTTCCTTCATGATGCATACACAGCAACATTTCTTTCTTTCATTCATATACACGTGCACAAACACACACATACCTGCAAGCTGGTTTTGTTATTCTGTTGTTGATGGCAGAGCAGAGCAGTAAATGACTCTTATAGTCCTGAAGCCTGGCGTCTTAATTACACTGCTAAGACTGATAATTGCTTTATAACGACTTTGCCTTTCTGTTGCTCTCTTTTGTACTTTTATTTCTTTGACAAGGCACTTTTCATTGCTCGGGGTATTTCCCCAGAGTATAACCAAACCAAAAATCAAAGCGTCTGTCTGAGTCTGACCAAGCATCCTAATTGTAGCTGCTGGTCTCTTATTATTAATGCAGCTTTGTTCCCACAACAAAAGTTATAAAAATGGAAATTCATGTTGAATTTCCATTAAAATGTTGCACTCTTCCTTTAAAAACACATCCACTCATGCACCTCACTTAATAAACTTTGCATTGCTTCCTTTAAAAAAAATGTCACCAGTCATAGATCCAATATGACAGCAATCAATATTTGTGTCCATAAACTCTCAAAAGACATACTCACAATATCTCTCATTGATCAACAGCTCTGTGAGACGACAATGACAGCTAATCAATGTTGAATATGACTGCGGTCTCTGTCCTCACTTTTACTATCACACCACGTCAATATGCCTACTGTAAATGATCTCCCGTTATCTTTTATCAACATGCCATGTCGATATGCCTTTGTGAAGCCCTGCATCAAAATATACTTGTTCCAATTATTCCTGGGAGCATTCATTACAAACTGTTAGAGGTGCCATGTCATTGCGTAGGTCCGTCATTCAAATCTGTTTGTTTTGAGGTGGCATGCTGTGACAACTCCCACTCATCCTTTCTTGTGTGCAAGTGAAGAGAACATGGAGAGAAGACAAGGGATTTTGAGTGGCTTTTAAAACACTGTAGTTTGAATAAATTGTAAATAAAAGCTGCCATGCGTCACACTAGTCTGAAAAACAATACACCATGACGATTTGACAGTGATGATGGGTTTACTGTATCTTCTTTTCCTTGTCTTACATTTCTTTTTACTGGTGCTTTATTCTGTTTTCTAACTTTAAGACATAGATTATTCAGGATTTCTTTGCATTCTGCTGGAAGCTACCAAGCAGAGAAAAGGAATCAACTAACTAACTAAAAAGAAAACTTTAAATCAATCTTTCACTCCATTAACTTGTCCATTACCTATCTGATAGGTAATGACGCACTGTCTTCATGCATCTGTGTCGTGTCTTTTTTGAGACGCCAACAGAAATAGAACCAAAGCCACTGAAGCAAAACCAAGACTGACAAAATGGCTCAACCTCGAGGACTCAATAGGAGTGCTGATATTTTTATAACTGCATTTATACCATCTTAAAAAGTCCTTTCAGCGTCAAGGAAAAGATGTTCATCACCTCAAAGTCATGCAATTTCAATTGCAGCACCGAAAATGTAGCAAGAATAAAGTACTGACATCTAATGTTTTGTATTAGCAGTGTTGTCAAATGACCTCTGCTCAACTTTTGTACCTTAGTTGCTCCCTTATTCATTCATTTACACCATAGACTAGTTTTTACTTATATATTAACACATTGAATTTAGTCGCATTATGTAGAAATTGTATTGTAGAGCAGTTTTGCTTGTTTTCAAGGATGTTGGCTGGCTTGTTTCAAATGATGCCACGTATCACATTATTTGTGATACGTGACTATAATTTATCATTATATAAACTGTTTGCCCTTTCTTTGGCATTAAAGGAATAGTTTGACATTTTGGGAAACAGGCTCATTCGATGTGCATCTGTACAGAAAATATTAAGCTACCATCTGTAGCCAGTTAGCTTAGCTTAGCATTAAAGGATAGGTTCACAATTTTTCAAGTGTGTCTTAAAACAATAGTTCGGTGTCCATATGAACATTGAAACACAATTTGCTTGCTGTAATCATTCCTCTTGTTCCTACTGAGCATTAAAAGATTGCTTCCTAAAGGAATTTCAATGTGAGTGCTGACAAAATCCACAGTCCTCGTTCTGTGCAAATATGTATACCAGAATTATAATACATTAAATACATAGAATTTTGAACTAAAAAGACATTTTGGAGGATTTTCATCTGGTTTGAATAAGTCAGACTGCCAAAGCCTCATACTAACTTTAGATAGACTTAAGTATATATGTTTGCACAGAATGAGGAATGTCGATCCCCCCCCCCATCACTTACATTACCTTGTGAGGAAGCTGGATTTATGACATCACAAGATCACACAAGAATCCATCTTGTCAGGCTTCCACCAGTGTTGTGTCCAATGAGAGACGCTGATTGGTCTCCAGCTGCCGTGCAAGGTAAGACGATGATAGACAGATGGTTCATCCATGATAGACAGATGGTTCATCTGCCAAGTATTTTTTGAAAGTGCCTGCCCTTTTCCAAACAGTTTCCAAGGACAACTTCTCAGATGGTTCTGTGGAACAAATCATCTGGCGCGCCAGGTTATCACTTCCACTGAAAAAATGTAAATGGTCAATGTGTACATGAGCACATGACTATTGTTTTAACCCAGACTTGAAAAATTTGAACGTATTCTTTAAGACGAAAAAAAGTGTAAAAACAACAAGTTGTAGTTTTATGGGGTGACGTCAAGACTCTAAGAAATCACTGCACCCTGCCAAGAAAGAGTCCTGCACTAAATCCCCGCCAGAACCACAACTTGTTGTTTTTACATTTTGGTTTTTGAATTAATTAAATGAAAGAGATATAACTCATTAATAAGTGAGCTTTAGAGGTGCTGGTAGTAGGATTTTGTTACCTTTGGACAGAGCCAGGCTACCTGTTTACCCATGTCCTGTCTTTATGCTAACCTAAGATCACCATTGCTGGCTGCAACCTTATATTTAACTATTCCTTCAAACCTTGACATTTTAAAAAGGTATAGCTACAAGGGGAAAGTACATCCCAACACTGGGATGAGAGACCTGAGATCAAAAGACAAACAGGATAGTTCGGCTTTAGGAAGTTTAGCTGAAGAGGAGAACAAGACAGAAAACGAGATGAATGAACCTTTGTCACATTTTAAACACACATGAGTGCAAAAAGACTTTCTGCATATTTGAGCTTCCTTCCTGGATTAGAGGGGTCATCATAACATTGTCAGATTTGTACAAGAGTATTATAGTACTATCACAGGAACTGACTGCACAGAGATAATCTTACAAACATTTGCTGAGCAATGGTTATCTCTTTTCACAGCCTATATATCACTGAAACCTTGTGACTCAGCTTCAAATTGTCAGCTCCATGATGAGTGTATCATTTAATTCTGCTTTGAACTAATCAAAGGCCTGTTTTCTGCTCTTCACACATGTGCCAAGATCCCCTTCAAGGTTACTGAAAAGCTCAACAAGAAGGGGCGGGATGTTAACATGGAGAACTCACATGATAAAGGTAGTCGATTTGTTCATGTTCTCAACCTTTTACTCAGTCAGTCTCTAACCTCTGGAGTAAAATAGCAATCTTTAGTCATAATCAGCTCCACAAAGAAACGACTCGTACACTGCTGGCTCTGTGAAGTCAAAAAACTACAACTACAAAGAATTTAACAATTATGAGACAAAAAAAGGGAGAAAAAAATCTGAAATCCACTCCTATTCACTGTAGACGGACAGATGATGGTGTGTTTTTCCTGAACAGGTTACATTCAGTCAGTATGTATCAGACATAATGTAACACAACACCAAGGCCTCTGCTCGGTTCCCACTCCTGTTGATGCTTTATACCATTTTCATTCACCTTATCACATCTGTGGGTGATAACACAGATCAGACTGACCCTGCTGCCTCCTTTCAGAATGTCAGGCCCTTGCTCTAGGGGGCGCTAAGTGCCACATGTCCCATTTTGTGGCGCAAAATACATTAAGTGCACCTTGAGACCCCATGTGTCACTTTCCATTTGAGAGATGGATTGAGTGCCACAAAAGGAAGAAAATGAATTTGGAATAGTTAGAATGTAATTACAATATCATTACCATATTAACTGCAGCACTTGGGACCAAATGCACTTGCATGACACGAATGCTGAATGTGACACTTTGCACCTTATAGTCTGCAATGATCTAGTTGCATCTGGTTTTCCAGGAAAATAAACTACATGGAAGTACATGGATGACTATAAAGTCTAAGGAGGACAGAAGAAGTAAGATTATTTTGTATCAAGATTTGGACAATGCACTAGCTATACAATTTTAATTTTGAGGGCTTGCTCTGGAAACTGGAGTTCAGGACTGGGTTGCACCAGCTTAAGTCCTTAAATGTCAGTCTGCAGTAAGACACAACTATGTAAACAGCAAGTGACTGTACCATCACAAACTAACATAACTTTAAAAGTAACAGTTTTTAGGGGCCAAAAGATAAAATAAACTTTATCTTGGTGGATGTAGGTCTGACTTTGTTTTATTTCTATCTGCATATCTGGAGAAATATGTGTGTTTTAAAGTTAGTAGTATTCATACAGTTTACATTGAGAGGGAAATATTTGTTTATGCTAAACAACATTATTTGGTCATTTAGTCTAATGTTATTAGCATGACATTTTGTATTCTTAGGTATAGTGTGTTTTTATCTGTGAAATGTAAAGTGTCAGGTTGGACATGTTGACCATATTCCATATTACCTCCTTTACTCTTCAATCTAAACGTGTCAGATATTAGAAACTCATCTCTAAGTAAGAATTAGTTTGTGTGGTGCAACCAGTTTTAATTTAGTGAAGCCTAAATCTCCACTAAGTAAACTCTTACATTATAACTTGGCTAAGTTTGAACTTATTAACAGCTGGTGCAACCTGCTCCAGGCTTGGTTGTGTGGGAGTCTGTGTGAAACAGCTTGCTCAATTAAACAGCAGATTAATC
Source organism: Thunnus maccoyii (assembly GCF_910596095.1). NCBI lineage: Eukaryota > Metazoa > Chordata > Actinopteri > Scombriformes > Scombridae > Thunnus > Thunnus maccoyii. The sequence goes on along the minus strand of NC_056554.1, from coordinate 12,496,195 downwards.
TTTAAGGATGTATTTTGATTTCCAACGTATTAGATGACATTACAAACTTTACATTTAAAACCTTATTTCTTTATTATGGAATGCATACAGTCCATAATAACATAGTTAACAGTAAATACATTCAAAGTTACCATTTATTTTTAATTAGACAAATGAAGCAGCATCCAGAGGAAGGCAATCAACACTTAGAGGAATAAAAAAGAAAGAAAATGAAAGTAGGAGTCAGATGTTGTTATAGGCTCCACCTCACATCCCTTTTGAATAGTTTCTTCCAAAAATTGGCAAGTAATTTAAACGATCATTTCTATCATGCTGGGTTGAGTCATACTGGGTTGTGCAACCCTCACTGTGATAATTAGCCTGCATTTTAAAGCAACTTCTCTGATACATGTCTTCCTGCAAAACACAGAAATGCAGACAGTAAAGTTAACTGAAAGTAAAATAAAGACAAAAACAGCCTGGCAGGGTTGCAGTAAGATTAGATAAGATGAGGTAATAATAATGTACAGAAAGGGAAAACAAATCCGTACATCCACCATCCTTCGACAATAGTTCAGCAGCAAGATCATCATGTTTAGCCCTCAGTGCTTTGCTTTATTTGAACAAAAGACTAATGGAAATCAATAGATGGTACAGACAAGACAAAGGTGAAGAGAGTGCTGAGGTAATGACGTCACTAAGTGGATTGTTGTTGTTGCACTCAGTCTCTGAGCCACTTGACAGTTTTTTTTTTCTCTCCTCAGTAACAATCAGCAGATGAGCATCAGATTATCAGGCTGAAATGTTTGTGTTTGGCCGGACATTCATCGTTGTTAACTGCTAACAGATAAAGGATGGGTCCCCATTTGGCGCATTATGTAACTCTCACCCAAACAAAGCTTACAACATCAACATAGCTTACCTAATGAAGAGAGAAAAGCAAGGAGGTCAGAAACAGAGCAGTTTTACCAAAATATTCCTTTTTTAAATCAAAATGCAGCAGCTGTTAGTGGATTTAAACAGGACCCTTGCGGTGATATGACAAAATTTCTGAGCTCAAATATGTCACTTGCAGAGACGGTCCAATCAATATTTAGCACCATGATCATCTCTCCATAAGATAAAAATGAATGAATCATATTTACAGATTAAAAGCGCAGCCTGGAGCAGCTTAACAGATAATGAGAGATCGAGAAATGAGACATCGAATTTGTTAGCTGGAGTGATTACACCCAAATGTCCTTCATGTCGTGATGTTATCAGGCTCAAAACAGAATATTTACCTGCAGTCAAAACCTTCCCAAATGCTATTAATATCTCATTTTTAATCATTTTCACTTTTTTTGTGATAGCTGGTGAGTATGTGGAGGAAGAGGAGTAGTGTCATTACTAATAAGACACACTATATGTAATAACATAATAATAATAATGTATAATAAACTTTATTTATATAGCACCTTTCAAAACAGTTACAAAGTGCTTTACAATAAAAAACAAAACACACATAAAACATTAAAACATTAAAGAGATTAAAATGAACTAAAAGCCATAAAAAATAAACACATTATAAAACACAAAGGGAGTAAAACGCAAAATTAAAAATAATAAATATGAAATTAAGAACAAATTAAGGAAAATAAGCAGGCAACTCAGGTAAAATCAGGAAATCCTTTCATATAAAAGTACGTTTTAAGAAGAAACTTGAAAGAAGACATGGACTCAGACAGCCTTATTTCCTCGGGCAGGTCGTTCCAGAGCCTCAGGGCCCTGATGGACTCTGTCAGCCTGGACTTGTGGAAAAGACAGAGGATCTAAAACTATGCAAAGTTTCATAAGGGATTAAAAGGTCTGGAATATAATCTGGAGCCTTAAAGGTAATTAATAAGATCTTAAAGTAAATCCTTCAACTAACAGGGAGCCAATGTAAAGAGGCTATAACAGGTGTGATGTGATCGTGTTTCTTAGTTCTGGTTAAAAGTCTGGCAGCTGAGTTCTGTACAGTCTATAGTCATTTCAAAGTTTTTTGATTAAGACAAGAGAAAAGGCTGTTGTTTCTGCATCTCTAAAATTTAAAATAGATCTTATTTTTGCAATATTTCTGAGGTGATAAAAACATGATTGGACAAGCTTTGTGATGTGTTGCTCAAAACATAAATTGCTATCAAACAGGACACCAAGACTTCTTGCAACAGGCTTGAGATGTTGTGACAGGTAACCAGTAGATGTTTTGTGATATTCTGGGACCCAATAACAAGGATTTTTGTGTTATTAGAATTGAGCTGAAGAAAATTTGTCGACATCCATTTTTTTTTATTTCAATCAAGCAATCCTGTAGACCAGCCATTCTCAACCAGTAGCCCACAGAGTGCATCTAGTGGGTCGCAGTGGTGCCAAACGGTTAAAATTATTCTTTCTGGTAATTTACAAAGTTTACAAAGCTAGTTATTTTTATATCTAAATGTATTTGAGAATTCACATAAATAAAAAACATCAAATTAAAAAGCATAATTTCAGTGACCAGTTATGTTTTAATATCACCATGCCAATCACGACAAATTATAAGATAGAGACAAACATGTTTTTCCACTTCTAGCTAGCTAGCTTTCTCTGTGGATCCTGATTCAGAAGACATGTCTCTATCCACTGGGTTGGAAAATGAACTGATATCAGCAGACAGCAGCCTGAAGCTTCAGCTCACACAGGTTGACCTTGCTTCATTCTGGATACTGGCTGCCAGTCAATATCCTTCTCTGTCAAAACAGACAATCAAATTTCTGTTGCCTTTCTCCACCAACTATTTATGTGAGTTAGAGGTTTCCATTGTGACTGTCATAAAATCAAAGGCAAGGAACAAACTGAAAGCAACTTTGAATGCTACTCTGCATGTCAGCTTCTCACCCATCCCAACATGACTTGATCTCATTATTTCCCAGAGGCAAGCTCAACTGTCTCACTGAGGGTAAGCAGAATATATATTTTGGCCATTACAGCTGACAGTGTAATAGCCAATGGCCAGTGTATATTTACGGCCTAGTTTTTTGTCATGTTGTGTTTTGTTTTGTGTTTGTTTTTGTTTTTTCCATTTATTTGGGAAGGTGGTCCTTGGAAAAATGTAACAATCAGAAGTGGGCCTTAAGTTACAAAAGGTTGAGAACCCCTCAGCATACTGAGGTCAGTGGGTTTAACAGAGATGTACAACTATGTGTCATCCGCATAACAATGAAAAGAAATACCATGTCTACGGATGATATTATCCAAGGGGAGCATTTATAGGGAGAACAAAATTGGTCTTAGAACTGACCCTTGAGGCACACCATACTTGATATGGAAAAATGAAGCCAAGAAGTTTGACAAATGTGATCAGAACTAGTCTAATACAGTACCAGATATGCCCACACAGTGCCTCAGTCTCTCTAAAAGAATGCCATGATCACTTGTGTTGAAGGCTGCACTTAAGTCAAGCAGCACAAGAATTAAACACATGCCTGCATTAAAAGGTCGTTAGTGACTTTGAGAAGGCCTGTCGCAGTGATGTGATACTGACAGAACCTGATTGAAACTTTTCAAAGATACTATTGTTTTCAACAACAGCAAGAAGCTGCTTTGAAACATTTTTATCAAGAATCTTAGAAATAAAAGGCAGTTTCAGAAATCTGATGATAGTTATCTAGGAGAGTAGGATCAAGCCCAGGTCTTTTTTAGGACTGGTTGAACACAAGCAGTTTTAAAGTAATCTGGGACACAACCAGTAGACAGCAAGCTGTTCAAAGTAGAAAGCAAATGGGGCCCAATACATTCCATTACTTCACACAAAACCTTTTAGTTTTTATTTGATCCATTCATCCTGACCCATTCATGCTATTGAATGACCCATTCATATTGTTGAATGAATTGGTTTTAATGACTTGAGCCAGCAATTAAAAAAAAATGTTTCTGTCTGATCTGAAGAGCATCTCTGAACACTCAGCACTCAGCAAGAGGAAAAACAAAGGAAAAACACTCGTCAGGGTGTGTCAATGAACACATTAAGGGAGCTATTGTACCATCACTGATGTGCAGTACATTTTAGTCTCTATGTGCGTGTAGGGGGGGGGGTTGTCTGTATTTTCAGTCTTCGCAGTAATCTGCAGGCAGGTCAAGTGGAGATAATGATTATGTTTGTATCCTGAACTGTCCTTAAACCACATTGAAAGTCTGGAATATCGGAACATAATTTAGCATATTAAAATAGATGATTATCCACATATGAGCACATATGAAAGTGATAACAAATAAATAAACATGGAAGCATCAGGCAACAGAACAACAGCAGTCCAAAGAGAATAAAGGCTGCATAGGAAAAAAAAGAACAAGATTAAGGCGTTTCCTCTTGAGATGCCTTGTGGGCACTGACTGCAAGAAGCTCTTTGTGTGTTTGTGTGAGACATTAGGGGTCGTAATTGAGTTGGGCTGAACAAGGCCAATGACTAAAGCAAAAAGGTCAGTGGCTGGAGTTTATTGGGTTGCCGTTTGGAAATGCTACTAAACCCTGGAGGCTTTGACCATTTGCAACAAATCACTTCCGACAGATAAACCATCAGCTGCTATTTGTGGAAGCATAACATTTACTTAGAGGACACGAGGTTGTAGGTTCAAGCTTCAGTGCGCAAGTTAAGAGATCATTGTTCAACACTTAGTGAAGCAAGACTCAACGCATGGGACGTTACATGCTTGCGAGTTACAAAACTGGAAATGACTGCTTTTAGGCTCTGGATGATTCCCCTTGTGTGGTCACAGTCTGACCCCGTAATAAACGTAATATTACGTTTAATATTAACATACTTCAGCATAAACAGTCTGATGTTACATTCATTATGTCAGAACAGTGTCTCTCAAGGTAAGCAAAGCAAGACATTTAACCTACATATGACTAATTTCAGTCTCCTTTATGCTTTCCATTGCTCTGCCAGACACTACCTGAAGAACATGTGCCGCTGTAATCTAATCTACTGCTGCGCAGAATGAGAATTGATTGAAACAAGAGCAAAAGAGTGACATGAATAACAATATCATGTAGTGGGAAAGGACAATTAGCAGATCGATAGTCAGGGGGAAATAATGTTTGTCAAAACAGTAAAATCAATGGATTTGTGATAAAAATGTTAGATGCATTAAATTAACCTTCTCGAGCAAATGTAGCAGATGACGCAGAAGTGGAAAGTTCTTCAGTAACAGGTTTTGTTGTTGCTGTATTTATGTACATGTTTGGAGTGACATTTCTTCTCTTTGCTAAATTCACTTCAGTAAATTGTGTTCAAGTTGACTGGTTATTGACATTTCACTTGATATATTAGCTTGACATTGGATGCACTGCCATTTTTCTTTTGGCTGCAGTTTGAGGTTGACTACGTGAAAAGAAGAAAGTTTAATTTTTGTGAGAGTATAATGAGATTTGATAGTTTACAGTAATGGTTGGGTTGTTGAATTAATTGATTTTTGTGTCCACTTGGGGGCAGTGCAACAAGCTGTAAAGAAAGAGTTGACATAATATCTTCATGGGGAAACTTGTTAGCCAACAGCTTCCAATTTATATGTCCAGTAACAGACTGCAGAGTTTAGTTTTGCTCTCCACTAATTTATGAGAAAAATTATCTGGCTATTTAGCAACTAAATGCTCCATTATGTTCACCAATTAGTCCCTAACTTTGTCTTTTTGTGCTGGACAAGTAGCGTACAGTGGGGTTTTCAGAGATTTATTGCCGAAAACACCTGATGAGAGTGAACCAAAACAGTAAAAATGTGGGCTGTAAAACCAAAACTATAAGCTGAAAGATGCTAAAATGCTCTTTAGAAATGAGAGGAACTGCAAAATCAGTTGCAGCTTTAAGTTCCACAGTGCAGCCTTAGACAGTTACTTTAATTTTTGTTTTTCCCTAAAATATGAAAACTTTCCTTATCGACTGCTCACACTAACTTGAAGAAAATAATTTTCCCTCCTTTAAATTGAGGAAATTGTTTGTCTCAGTGACCGCACAGAGTGCATTTGTAATGGGTTGGAAATGCCACATGTTAAGTTTTGTATGTAAACAGACACCCCCTAATTTTTTGTTAATTATTTGAACTAATCTAACTCTGTTTATACAGTTTTGACATCAGGTCAATACTCAAAGATGTCAGTAGGCAGCGCTCTAATGCCACTGTGGATACCTGAAGGAGGTCACTCGTATCTGCTCTGCTCATGCGCAGCTCAATATTAAATGAGCATCGGCTAGAGCAAGACGCTAACTTTGGCTCTCTCCCTTATTAATCCACAGGTATGTTAAAACTTGCTTTTCTATGATTAGCTTTGTTTACTAGCTAATGTAAATGCATTGGAAATCGTTCTGTGAAGTTGTGACATGGTTTAGAGATGTATTTGAAACGTATTTTTGTTGCTGTATGTTTCGTGGGCGCCGACATTGATAATAGTTACCTCCGTGAATTTCGGTTTTCTACTATTTTGTCAGTGAAAGTTACAGACCTTTGCATGTGGTAACATATGAAAATGTGTTTAAAAGATTGTTTTAGAGTATAAGCCAGTCAGTCGCGAGTTAATGGTAAATAGAGATGTTATATTCAAACTAGTTTCACTTCCGGTCGCTCGTTAACAAGGCAGAGTCGCGCCATTTTGTTAAGAGGTTAAGTGCAAGTGCAAAGGAGTGTTACGCTAATGTTGCAGAAAGGTTTTGTGTACGTCATATCAGTGTAGGATGAGTGTAACTGTGGTGTATGTGTTAAAATAGGAGTGATTGTAGTAATGTCAGTAAAGTAAATGTGTGTTTTGGGTAATATAATTTTTGTGCTGTATATTATATTTTATACATATATTACATTATATTGTAGTTAAGCCTATTCTTATTTATTTAGAAATGTAAGTCATATTTTGAATTTGTGTGAAGTTATTTTTCTTTAGACAAAATGTTTTATATTGTGAATTTGGTTTCAACATTTATTTTATTTCTGTAACATGTTTTGGTGTGAATGTGAAATATGAACCTTGTAGCTGTAGATTTCAGGAAACTGACGTAACTGAGAAATATGTACAGTTTTATACTGTTGTGTCAATATTAAATGAGCATCGGCTAGAGCAAGACGCTAACTTTGGCTCTCTCCCTTATTAATCCACAGTCCACAGACCATGTTTTTATCGGCTACACAGTGCACCCTTGCCTGTGTAACCTTTGCTGCCGGTCCAGATTTCCCCTAGGTCTGGCGCCGGTAACAATTGGGGGCTCGTCCGGGATTGGTGCTGCCTGGTGAAGTGAGTGCTGTGACAACGTGAACCTGTGTCCCAAAGCTTCAGGGAAGGCTGCAATCCTGTGCGTCATCCAGAGAGTAGAGGTCACCTGTACAACGTCATCATGGCCACTGTCAACCCACGGCGGGCGCTAGTCTACAAGATCCAGAAGAGACTTTGTGATTTGAGTGCGAGTCAGCTGCTGCAAGTTGCAGATTCGATTAATGATGGCAGCATGACTGATCGTGTTGATGAGCCGAGTGAACCAGAACTGTTTGATCTGATTGTTGACTACATCAAGAGTGAGAAGTTGGGAGCCCTGGAGGATGGAGGTATGGCCCAGCTCCTCCACCTTGACGATATGTTGAGTGACCTGGTGGCCACGCAAAGTGAAGCGGTTGGGGTTGCCCAGACGGCGCCTCCTGAGAATGAAGGTTCAACAACCATTCAACAGGGGTGCTCCATTCCACCCCATCGTAAACCCAGCCAGCCAACCACACCTCCAGCTACCCCTACTACAGACATACCCAGACATTCATTGCACATGGACAGAGACATTCATTCACTGCCACCCTCACCACGGAACAGAGATGCACACACTAACCCCTCTACAGAGAACAGAGATCTCCACACATTTCCATCACCTGCCGGAAGAGGCAATGTTATGTTAGCAAGAGACCTTACCACTCCAGCATTAGCCAAGTCACCCACAACAGGTTTTGGTGGTGCTCCTCCTGGTAGGGTGAGTCTGTCTTCCAGCATGGGAGATCAGGTACTGAGGTTTAATGATGTTGCAGCTCTGCTTCCGCGCAGAGAATTTAAGCTACATGGTGGCCAAATTTCTGATGTGGGTTCTGATATGTCATACAGTAGCCTTTGTAAACAAATTGATGAAGGTTTGCATGAAGGTTTTACTGAGTCAGAGATAATTCGTACAGTGATTAAGATAACAAAACCTGGTACATTTAGAGAAATGTTGGCTAATAAAGGTGATTTAACTGTTGATGAGCTAAAGCGGTTTCTCCGCGCACACATCAGGGACAAAAACAGTACTGAACTTTTCCAAGAGCTAAGTAATGCCAAGCAACAAGACAAAGAGAATCCACAGCAGTTTCTGTACAGGATAATGGGGTTAAAACAGCGTGTTCTGTTTGAGTCACAACAGCCTGGTGCTGAGTTTAGCTATGACAAAAGGCTCGTTCAGGGCACTTTTCTCCACACTCTTTACCAGGGCTTAAATGAAAAAAACAACCATGTCAGACATGACCTCAAGCCACTTCTCACCGACTTGCAGGTTAGTGATGACTTTCTGTTAGACCAGATCACTAAGTCTATGAGCGAGGAAGCTGAAAGACTTAAACGACTTGGCACAGTAAGCAAAACCCGACCAGTGACAGTGAGCACAGCTCAGCTTGACTGTAGTGACTCAGCTAAGCAAGATAAAGTTGACACTCAGCTACAGGCTAACCGTGTTGCTATTCAAGAACTGACGGCACAAGTGTCCTCACTGACCAAACATCTGGCACAGATGGTAAAGCCTGCTGACAGTGTGACACCTGGGGGTCCCTGCTCCACCACAGCTTGTCCTCAGGCGCCAACAACTGATAACAGGGGCAGATGCAATGACTGTGTACAGCAAAGCAAAGTGAGCTGCCCTCACTGCTTTGTTTGTGGCCAAGCTGGACACCGTGCCATTGGCTGTCTCCAAAGGAAACTATCGGGAAACGGAATGAGGTCACTGGTGAGGGGCAACCAGTGACCGTGACAGCTGAGGAGCCCCCAGCACAAGCCAGCCAACCTAAAGCATCCCATCAGTCTAAGGCAGCCAGCCCTGTAAAAGCAAACACACCATGTCAACCACCACCAAGAAAGCGAATAGCACAGCTCATAGGAAAGCGTTGTATGGTGTCCTGTGCTATCAACAAAGTTCCTCTTCAAATGTTGCTCGATTCAGGGGCTCAAGTGACTATGGTAGAGAGAGCGTGGATGGAAAAAGCACTCCCCAACATCCAGATCCAGCCACTCGAAACCCTCTTTCTTGACCAGCCTTTGGACATTGCTGCAGCTAATGGCACAGATGTTCCCTTCGACGGATGGGCAGATGTGGAACTCCAGGTCTGTAGTGAGAACTATGGATGTGTCACCATCCAAGTGCCACTATTAGTCAGCCAAGACAGTCTTAATTGTCCCCTTTTAGGTAGCAATGTCATAGGTGAGATCATTAAAGCAAACCAAGAACAGAGAGGTGAAGCTGATATTTCTGCTTTATTAAAAGAGGCTTTAAGTATCAGTAACAGTGCAGTGGAAGCGCTAGTTTCTGCTCTCCAGATTTTGACCCCTGATGAAACCACCTTTGAGAGTAGTGTGAGAACAGGCAAGAGAGGTGTAACTATTCCTGCAGGGCAGATTTGTGAGGTGAAGTGCAGAGTCAGGGAATGGCCAAGGGGTGGGACAATGCTTTTTCAACCTGATCTAGCGAGTACCTGCCCTGAGGGATTAGAGCTGTTTCCAGCTTTAGTAGATGTTCCAAGTGGGTCTTCTAAAGTTGTTAAAATCCCCATTCAGAACCCAACAAAACATGATATCTATCTCACAAAGAGAACAGTGTTAGGCACATTGGAGGAAGTTACTGAGGTGAGACCAGTTAATTTGTCCCCAGGTAACTCTGAGCCAGTTTTCCCTCCCACTGTAAACACATGTTCAGTTCAGCCAAACACAGATAGGCAAAAACAGCCAAATGGTAGACACAAGACAGCAGACATGACAAAACAGAGATGGCACCCACCTGTTGATGTGTCCCACCTGGAAGAGAGTGAGCAAAAGATAGTCAGAGATATGTTGTACGCAGAGTCAGATGTTTTTGCCAAGGACGATTCTGACATTGGTTGCATCCCAAGTCTGAAACTGAAAATCCACCTAAAGGATGAAACACCAGTCCAGACATCATACAACTCAGTTCCCAAGCCCTTGTACAAAGAGGTTAAGGAATATGTCCAGAACCTGCTCGACCACGGCTGGATCAGGAAGTCTGCCTCTCCCTACTCGTCACCAGTGGTCTGCGTCAGAAAAAAGGACAAGAGCTTACGTTTGTGTGTTGACTTTCGGGGCTTGAACCTCAAAACCATCCCCGATCGCCACCCTCTTCCACGCATCCAAGATTTGCTGGACAACCTTGGGGGCTACTCGTGGTTCTCGATACTCGACCAGGGCAGTGCTTACCACCAGGGCTTCGTTGACGAGAGCTCTAGACACCTGACAGCCTTTAGTACGCCCTGGGGTCTGTACGAATGGATCCGCCTCCCATTTGGCCTTACCAACGCCCCAGCTGCTTTTCAAAGGTGCATGGAGGGAGTCCTTGATGGTCTAAGGGACGAGTGCTGCTCTCCATACTTGGATGACGTGCTCTGCTTTTCCAAGACCTTTCATGACCACGTTGACGACCTGAGGAAGGTGCTCCACCGGCTGCGGGAGCATGGTGTTAAACTACGTCCAAAAAAATGTGAACTATTCAAAAGGCAGGTCAGATATGTAGGGCGTCTAGTGACCAGTGAAGGTGTCCAGATAGACCCTAAAGATCTTGAGGCAGTCTACCATCTGAAGGATAGGGAGCCAAAGAATGTTGGTGAGGTCAGAGCTCTCCTTGGGTTTTTAGGCTATTATAGAACCTTCATACAGGACTTTTCAAGGATAGCCAGGCCCCTGTTTAAGCTCATAGAAAGTCCAAGCGAGTCTAGTCAGGGAGTCACCTCAGCTAGAACAAGAAAGACTAAGCCCAGCAATGGCCAGCTCCCATCCAAGGCACCTGTCCAGTGGACACCAGAACACAGTGCAGTGGTGTCGCGCCTTGTTGACATGCTAACCAGTCCACCCATCTTGGCCTACCCAGATTTTGAGTCGCCCTTCGTCCTTCACACTGACGCATCAAATGAGGGTCTGGGTGCAGTGCTCTATCAGCAGCAGGGAAACAAACTCCGTGTCATTGCTTTTGGCTCCAGATCACTCACGCCTGCCGAGAAGAATTATCATCTCCATTCTGGCAAGCTGGAGTTCCTTGCACTGAAGTGGGCGATCTGCGACAAATTTAGAGATTACCTCTATTATGCACCCACCTTCACTGTGTACACGGATAATAATCCCCTCACTTATGTTCTGAGCACAGCCAAGTTGAATGCAGTCGGGCATCGCTGGGTGGGCGAGCTAGCCGATTTCCATTTCACCATCAGATATCGGCCAGGAAAGTCAAACACAGACGCTGACACCCTCTCACGATATCCAGTCCAACTCCATGAACACCTGAAAGAGTACACTGAAATAATGCCCCCAGATGTTATTTCTGCCATCTGGCAGGGGGACAGAGCAATGAGAGACAGTGATGTGCCATGGGTGGCTGCGTTGCAGATGCGCCCTGGTGCCGATGAAACCCCTCATGAAGGCCTTCCAGTTATCACCCCAGAAAGTGTAAGGGCAGCTCAAAGGGGAGATGTTCCTATCTGTGAGGTGATAAACCTAAAAAAAAGAGGGTGGAATCCTAATGACAAAGACAAGAGGCAAATGGGACGAGAGACACGCAGACTAATACACGAATGGAACAGACTCACGCTTGACAAGGGAATATTGTACAGGCAGGCAGGACAAAGGAAACAGTTGGTACTCCCCAGTAAGCTTAAGTCGACTGTGCTGAAACACCTGCATGATGATATGGGGCATGTCGGCGCAGACAAAGTCATTCATTTAGCGAGAGAAAGATTTTATTGGCCCTTCATGCAACGCGAAATTGAAGACTACGTCATTCGCCAGTGTCAGTGTCTTAAGCAGAAGCAGCCTTGTATCCCAGAGAGAGCACCAATGGGCTCAATAACAACAAGCGCCCCTTTCGAGCTCATCTCTGTTGACTACCTCCATCTTGAACCGAGTAAAGGTGGCTATGAGTACATTTTAGTCCTAGTAGACCACTTTACTCGTTTTGCACAAGCATACCCAACCAAAAACAAGTCAGGCAGAACAGCAGCCGAAAAGATCTTCTCAGACTTTATTCCACGCTTTGGGTACCCTGAAAAGCTACATCATGACCAGGGCCGTGAGTTTGAGAACAGCCTTTTCCAGAGACTCCAACAACTGTCCGGAATTGCCCACTCTCGAACCACCCCCTATCACCCCCAGGGGAATCCCGTCGAGCGTCTGAACAGAACCCTCCTACAGATGCTGCGTACTTTGCACGAGGAAAAGAAAACTGAGTGGAAGGACCATCTACCCCACATAGTCCATGCGTACAACTGTACGAGGCATGAGAGTACAGGCTACTCGCCATTCTTTCTCCTGTATGGCAGAGCACCACGTTTGCCTGTTGATTTGCTTTTCGACTTGAAATCTGAACAAACACCGCAGACCAGACAAGAGTATGCACAGAAATGGGCTTCTCGCATGCAGGAGGCATACAAAATTGCCTCTGATAACAGTGAAAAAAGCTCAGCTAAGGGGAAGAAACAGTACGACCAGCGTGTTAAAGGCATTGTGCTGCAGCCTGGAGATCGGGTGCTTGTCAGAAATCTGTCAGAGAGGGGTGGTCCAGGCAAACTTCGCTCATACTGGGAAAAGAGGATTCATCGTGTTGTTGAAAAGCTTGGAGATGGACCTGTGTACAGAGTTCAGCCAGAAACTGGAGACCGAACTCTCCGTGTCCTGCATCGAAACCTTCTGCTACTTGTTAACGATTTGCCCTTGGACCCAGACCAACAGACTCAGTGCACACCCAGAAAAAGACAAAAACGAGGAGAGACACACACAAATAACAGAGAAACAGTAGAACAAGAGTCAGAACATTCTGAGGAAGAGGAGGAATACACATACTGCCTAAGGACTATACCTGTGTATGAGAGGAGGAGAGTCAGACACCCAATGCCTCAGTCTGAACCACACAGTCAACTCAGTGCTGTAGCTCCTGAGTTCCGGCCAGTTGAAAAAGTAACAGAGACAGTTCAGAACCAGCAGCGACATGAACCTGACCCTGTTGCAGTCCCAGATTCAGTGTCCCCACCAACACTGGCTGCTGCCCGACCGACACTGGCTGAGGAACTACAGGAGGAACGTGCAACGGATGAGACTGGGGAGGAGGCAGGTTCAGAGGAGCATCAGGACTACAGTGAACATGTCCCCGAGCCCTCAGGAGAGGAAGTGCCACCTGTGAGGAGGTCAACTCGAGCAATGAAGCCTCGAGAAATGCTCACATATGACCACCTTGGGCAGCCTTCATATCAGCCCTGGAGAGCAGGAGCAAACCTGATGTTTGCTTGCGTCCCCTATCCCATGTCATTTTATCCAGCTATTCCTGAACCTTGCTACTACCCTACCTCAGTATGGACATGTTAGACTTGTGAAAATGCACTCCCTGACTTAAACATACATTCACCTGTACAAATACAGCAGACTGTATACTGACTATTAGACTTTCTAAACTCTTGACAACTACACCTAACTTGTGTTAGTTTGGTTCTAGATGTCCGGAGACATCTCTTAAAGCAGGGGAGAGTGTAATGGGTTGGAAATGCCACATGTTAAGTTTTGTATGTAAACAGACACCCCCTAATTTTTTGTTAATTATTTGAACTAATCTAACTCTGTTTATACAGTTTTGACATCAGGTCAATACTCAAAGATGTCAGTAGGCAGCGCTCTAATGCCACTGTGGATACCTGAAGGAGGTCACTCGTATCTGCTCTGCTCATGCGCAGCTCAATATTAAATGAGCATCGGCTAGAGCAAGACGCTAACTTTGGCTCTCTCCCTTATTAATCCACAGGTATGTTAAAACTTGCTTTTCTATGATTAGCTTTGTTTACTAGCTAATGTAAATGCATTGGAAATCGTTCTGTGAAGTTGTGACATGGTTTAGAGATGTATTTGAAACGTATTTTTGTTGCTGTATGTTTCGTGGGCGCCGACATTGATAATAGTTACCTCCGTGAATTTCGGTTTTCTACTATTTTGTCAGTGAAAGTTACAGACCTTTGCATGTGGTAACATATGAAAATGTGTTTAAAAGATTGTTTTAGAGTATAAGCCAGTCAGTCGCGAGTTAATGGTAAATAGAGATGTTATATTCAAACTAGTTTCACTTCCGGTCGCTCGTTAACAAGGCAGAGTCGCGCCATTTTGTTAAGAGGTTAAGTGCAAGTGCAAAGGAGTGTTACGCTAATGTTGCAGAAAGGTTTTGTGTACGTCATATCAGTGTAGGATGAGTGTAACTGTGGTGTATGTGTTAAAATAGGAGTGATTGTAGTAATGTCAGTAAAGTAAATGTGTGTTTTGGGTAATATAATTTTTGTGCTGTATATTATATTTTATACATATATTACATTATATTGTAGTTAAGCCTATTCTTATTTATTTAGAAATGTAAGTCATATTTTGAATTTGTGTGAAGTTATTTTTCTTTAGACAAAATGTTTTATATTGTGAATTTGGTTTCAACATTTATTTTATTTCTGTAACATGTTTTGGTGTGAATGTGAAATATGAACCTTGTAGCTGTAGATTTCAGGAAACTGACGTAACTGAGAAATATGTACAGTTTTATACTGTTGTGTCAATATTAAATGAGCATCGGCTAGAGCAAGACGCTAACTTTGGCTCTCTCCCTTATTAATCCACAGTCCACAGACCATGTTTTTATCGGCTACACAGTGCACCCTTGCCTGTGTAACCTTTGCTGCCGGTCCAGATTTCCCCTAGGTCTGGCGCCGGTAACACATTGCGCTTGTGAAGGGACAGAGATCTGTTAGCTAGCCGCTGAAGACTTGCCTGTGGCTCAAACTGTTAAATGGTCATTTGACATCCAAGATATTCAGAGCTGCACAGTGTGCCATTCACTGAGGTATAATAATTACTTACAATAATGTATCTAATGTTCCTGGCGAATTATTCATGCATTCTGTGGCAAGAGTTTCTCGTCTGGCCTAAAAGTGCGACTGCTTGAAAATAATCCTTTCTCACGGTTCCTGCATAATTTATGAAATTTATCCTTTATTTCTAGTTCTGACTTGTGTGAAAGCAGCGGTGAAATCACTGATCAACTACTAAAAAGCATAGGGGGGAAAATGACCTTGCATGAATATTTAATCAGACTGAGTTGTTTGAATTTGTTTTCTGACAAGTATGTATAAGACAGACAAAGCGAAGCAGCCAGTTTGATTAGAAAGTACAAATTATTTATTCATTAGAGGTAATTTTCTAAGAGATGGAGCAGGAGATTTCAGATAATTGAAGCGGTACAAAGAGTAGAACAGATGGGTCCTGGATCTTGATATACAGTTTTTGTTATTTGAACCCAATGTGCATGTGAGTCTGGATACAGTGGGGCTTATACAGTTTTGTATTTGCATGAAGGCACTGTTTATATGCTTACAGTACATTCCTAAATAGACCGACAGTGTAGATAGCAGAGCTGATTTTAAGTCCTGTCAAAGGAAGTCACAAGTCAAGTCTCAATACTTGTCAAATCACATTAGAAGTCAAGCCTCAAGTCTAATCCAGACATGTCTTATGGTGCCTACAGACTGTGAGATTTCAACAATCTTATAAGTTTACTGCAAGCCACACTGTGTGACACGGATCTAATAAACATGGGTACGACATCAAGTTTGATGTATGGAGACACCTGCTGAATCGTAGGCTACAACGCAAGTCAACATACAAGGGACCAAAATATACACTGTGGGACCCAAAATCTCACAGTGTATACCCGGCTTTAAGTCAATTCTCAAACTCTTTCTCAAACTTGTAAAAGCAAGTCTCATGTCACGTCTTGTGAATGAAAGTCACAAGTCTCAATTGTTGTCACAGCTAGTCTCCAGTCTGAAGGCTTGTCAGATGTCATCTTAAGTCAACTGTCAAATCTTGTCAAAGTAAGTCTCAAGTTACTGCGTCAAGTCATATATATACTTGAGCAAATTTATGTTGAGCAGCTTCCTTTCAAAGTTGTATCAGCTGCATTTATTAGATAACTGAGACCAAGTCCACTCCATGTAGAGGCCTAATAATGAAATAATAAAGTGTCGTGGTCATACAAGACCTGCCTGTTGCTGCCCTGATTATTTTTTGCTCTGAGATTTTACCAGGTCACGACTTGAGCCTTGTTTGCAAAAATGTTTTTTTCAAATCATTAGTGAGTCCAGTCTCACAGTAATTGAGTCTGAGGTCCTAACCTATGTGACTTAGGTCTAACTTGAGTCCAGGTCTCAAGTCCGCAGCTCTGGCAGACAGATGGTGGTACTGAATTAGACAGACCTGTGGTGTGTTCACTGTTGGTGGGCACAGTGGGAGATATTAAAAGTCTGCTCAGAAGATCAAAACTGCTGTTTCCTTCATTAAAAAATGGGCACCACAATTACACACAAGCTGTCTGTGGATTTGCATACTTCATTAAACTACTGCCACCAGTTTCTCAATGGCATTCACATTAATTTATTTATATCAATATTTGACCGCAGAGACAGCCAATTATGCTTTATTTCTCTGCTCTCTCCGGCTAAATTTAATGAGTAAATGAGTTTCCGAGAAACACTTCGCTGCACCGTATGGTTTCGTTCCAGGTCAGTGAAGTTAATGTCCATAGTGTGAGTGACTGTGTGACAAGTCAATGTGAATCATGTCGCTCTGAGATGTGGCTATATATCACCATCTTGAAAATATGTGGAGCAGGAACAATCCCTATTAATAGTCTGTGTGTGCGGAAGCTTTTCATTTGGACCTTTTACAGGCTGATCTGTGACACACAGTGAGAATTATGTGCCACTGTGTTTCTCTTCCAAAGCTTTTACACTGCAAGATCTTTTCCTGCAAAGACGTTTCGACTGCGGATAAAGATCCAAGTCTCTGATGGCCAGCTCTGGTCCTGTGGCCTCGTCCATGCGGGCTCTACAGGTGAGGTACAAATACTGTGAGCAAATATGCAATGTACTATTAGAAAATTACCAATCAATACTTCTGTACCACAGTTTCAACAATTATAAGCTAAACAAAGGTTAATATTTGTGTTTGATTCCACAGGTGTTCCTGTTATTATGTCCATCTCCAGTATACAACAAAGGAACAGGAAAAACATCAGTGCAAGGTAAAGATGTTGTGATGTGACTGCATTGTGCTGTGGGTCATTATCAAGTAAATCTGAATAGACTGATATGGATTTATTTCCAAATCTAAGTTACTGTGACATAAAACAATGATAAACTAGTTGTTTCTTGTAAAGCACAACCTCAGTTACCTTGAACTATATTTTTTTCTTTTTTGGCTAGTTAGCTTGCCACACAGCAGACTAATTTACTATGGCAAAAAAGCTAACTTTAATGTGAACCTTGGACATCAACTACTAACTCTAGCATCTAAAACTATTAGTGAGCATGCAATGAAATGTCAAAAATGGCACCAAAATTCACCATATCTGTTCTATACAACTGAAATAGCAAAGTGCATTTGAGTATTTTTCATTTAAAAATGTTGTTCAACAACTGCAGATGTCTAATATGGCTACCAAAGCCTAAAAGTTTATTCATATATGTATTTATTCACTACAGCATTAAGATCTGGTTGTCTGTATTTTTCCGGGAATTTTTTAACTCATATTTTAAAGTCTTAGTACAATACTGACATGTTTTATGCATGTTGAAAGTTATTCGTGGCTATGATCATCCCGACAAGTGATACTGACTGTGCTGTAAGAGATGGGGGTCAAAATCCTCAGTCCTTGATTTGTGCAAAAATGCATTCTGAAGATCATATAAAACTAATACCTGGAAAGTGTTTTTAGAACAAAATTCCTTCTTTGTTTACTTGCAGAACCACGGTGGAAGGATATGTCCTGTCAGTCGCATGTAGGTCTGATGTTGTGGCAAAACACCTGCAATAAACCCAAAGCTACCTACTCGATTGCAAGGACAAAGACACTGAATTGATTTGACTGAGACTGTAGATTTGGTTCCATATCTTTTACAGTGCATTGGCTCTAAAAATGTATCTCATCATGTTGAGTGACTAGGAAAAAAATCCAAACTTATCCTTTATTTTGACAACATGTAATCAGTGTTACCTACTTCATACATCAGTCCATGTTGAATGAAAAACAAACACATTGATTGTAAGGCTGCTTTATGTAATATAGTACCCAACTGGTTTACAACTGTACATGGGGGAGGGAATCCCGCATAATCTAGCTCTAAAAAAAACTGAATACACGCATCAAAGCAGTACTGTAGTTATAATTATAAATAATTTACAAGAAAATAGTATTACAAGAAAAAAAAATAGTGCCTTAGGAGGCAGGCACTTTCCTTGAACTCTTTCCATACATCTTTACTGTACATACGTTATGTCTTCACATGTATTTTTTATAACAATCCACATCACCTTGATAGAAATAAAATGTATTTACAGATATCAAAATAGAGTATGGGGCAAAAACAATATAATGACTAAGATGGGTAGCTCTAAAAATACAAACCAATTTTTAAATAATATGCCAATGTGTACACACACTATCAGGAATAAAAATAAAAGAATGCCATTGTAACCATTTCAGTGGCTTCATGGTTAAACAATCTCCAAACTACTTTTCAAATGCATAATTTTGAAACATTAAGGCCAAGAGTGCCAGAGTCAGTTATAGGACACATTAGCTGTTGCTGAGTGATTTTTAAAAATCCTGTAATTTTCTCCTTTTGCATTATTTATGAATAATTTTCCACAGTAATTCCCCTTCCATGTGAACTGTGAAGCAGAAAATAAACAATAGCAGCATTGAGATTCTGTTCATATGATATACACCAATTCATTAGTTACAGCCAGGCAAACAAAACTTATCATGCAAAATGTGGAAGAATGAATGCAGAACCATTAATTATCCTGCTCTTACTTATACAAACAGAAATCTTGTGAGATAGTCTGAATTTTGCAGCACTCTGAGTAAGACAAATGGAAAGACCCCCCCCCATCCCACCAAATTTGAATATACTGAAGAGTTTCTACAAGTGTAACTACATGTGGAATCACTGAGGAATAAATGAGCGTAAACTCCTTGCGAGAATAAACACCATTTCTGCTTCCTCCCCTGTTGCCACCCTGCCTCGTTCTCCCAAACAAGGACAAATACAGCATATTGCATGTTGTTAGGGTAGCCCGAGTGAGCTGTGAAATGCCTCTGCTCTGGGGGATTTAGCAGAACCGGTGACTCAGCTCAGCTGGCACATCTTCCTCCAATTTAGCCTGAGGCTCCAGCACTGACATAATGCCATTTAATGAGATGCCACTAAGGAGGGACCAAGATTGAAATGTTGCTCCTGATCCAGTGCCAAACCTTTTCAAGGAGGCTTCATCTTAATGCCGCTTTATGATTACAGAAGTCAAAATCTATGAAAATGCACATTTAGGCGAGTATGAGTACATTTGGTGGAAGGAACTTCCAAAATAATCTGTATTCAAAAGATGGAATCCCACAGTAAATCTGTGAGGATATTTCAGGAACAGTCTGGACTGGAAAAAGCCCCTCAGAGCCATGTCAGATGGATGTAGTAGGCTTGGTGCTTTGCGGAAAACATCCTGCTGAGATCAACAGTTCAGTGGTGAAGAAGTCAATGTGGCGTCCCCTTTCTTCTCAGCTCCAGAGTGTGCAAGCCCTCCTGTCGACCCAGGGCATGCTGCGTGCCGACTTTGTGGGCTGTCTCTGTGGCAGTGATGTCAATCTGGGCGTACTTGGTGGAGCTCTTCCCTGTCGGGACACAATACAGAACCCTTTTAACTTGGAATATTCATCACCAGAGCGCTCCACACTCTCTTGTTTGGCTTGCTAATGAGAAAATTAAAGGAATAGTTTTAAAATTTTGGGAAATACAGTTATTAGCTTTCTTGTCGAGAGTTAGACAAGAAGATGGATACCATAATCATCTGTACCGTACATCTGAAGCTACACCCAGCCGTCGGTTAGCCTAGCTAGCATAAAGACTGAAAACGGCTAGCCTGGCTTTGTTCTAAAGGTAACAAAATCGACCTACCAGCAATTAACACCTCATAAATTGTTTGTTTACCCTGTAAAAAATCATCATGTCAGGGCTCTATGGGGGTTTTGGGCATTGGGTCCATTGCCTATAGAGTCTGTCCACTGACCATGGTCGCTAACCCGGATCACTGGTTGCTACCATTGGGGGCGCTGAAGCTAGTGTTCCAGACCAGTTAGTGAGTGGTCTCTGTGGTCCTAGTCCTCCTTCTCCCTTCTCTGGCCATGTTGGCAACACTGTTGAAATAAATGTCAGAAATCATAATCCTTCATCTAGGCTTAGTCTATATTGTCTATATTCTTATTGTTGCACTGTATATTGCATTTTGTGTGGTTATATCACTGACTGTATATAAATATTATTTTTATTATATTTATTTATATACAGTCAATGGGTTATATCTAGATAGCAATAAATCTATCTATCTATCTTATTTAACTGTTTATAAATATGAATTAGTGGTCCATATGGTTATTGTGGTCAGGACCAGATGTTCAGTGGTCCGTCAGGTGGTCCTAATCCACTGCACACTTCCTCTGTCTTACTTTCCCTTCTCCCCTCTCTCTCCTTTGGCTGTGTGGTATACTTTTGTTAGATATTAATGCACTGTTTTTGTTGTTGGAGAAAAAAAACACCACAAATTTTTAATATTTTGGCACTGTGTATTGCATTTTGTGTAGTTATACCTAGATAGTAATAAATCTATCTATCTATCTATCTATCTATCTATCTATCTATCTATCTATCATCACACAAACAAATACAGTACAACAATAACAATACAATCAAGACCTAATCAACAACAGAATATAATTCATCAAGAAAATATTATAATTTGTGGTGTTTATTTGTCTCCATCAACAAAAACAATGCATTAAAAGCTAACAAAAGTGTACTACACGGCCAGAGGAGAGAGAAGGGAGAATGAGGTGATAAGACAGAGGAGGTATGC
This sequence comes from Thunnus maccoyii, assembly GCF_910596095.1. Classification (NCBI taxonomy): domain Eukaryota; kingdom Metazoa; phylum Chordata; class Actinopteri; order Scombriformes; family Scombridae; genus Thunnus; species Thunnus maccoyii. Next base: position 12,474,969 of record NC_056554.1, on the reverse strand, counting down.
GGTGGATTAGGACCACAGCTGGTCCAGACAAAGACCATTTGGACCACTGGTTCATATTTATAAACACTTCAATAAAGTAGCTACTCACATGCTAGATAGATAGATTTATTTATTACTATCTAGGTATAACCACACAAAATACAATATAAAGTGCAACAATAAGAATAACACAGACCGAGAAGGGAGAGGGTGGACTAGGACCACAGAGACCACTCACTAACTGGTCCGGACCACTAGCTTCAGCGCCCCTAGTGGTAGTAACCAGTGATCCGTGTTAGCGACCATGGTCAGTGGACAAACAACTGAATTGGCTACAACCCCTGCTGCTGAAGCTTGAAAACCTCTTGCTATATCTCAATAATTCTGCAAACTTTTAAAGAACAAAGCACATTTTTGTTGGAGCTGACAGATAAAACAGCTGCTGAATCATCTGAAAAAAAAAAAAAACATCCAGAATTTCTACAAGTGATAAAAACAGCCAAACAAACACGTCAAGACTGAGTTCAAAGTGAAGTGGATCTCTGCCAGCATGATTGCTTAATGTATGTGTGTGAGCGCGGGTGAGCGTTGCCACACAAAGCAGAAGAAAATGCAAATGATTCAGCTTTTAAAATTCTCCTCATGCACTGAATAGTCTGCCATATGCACGCCACTGGCATTACCATAATTCGGTGCCCTTCCTTGTGTGAAAATCAAATAAGCGCAAGATGTCAAGGTTTAATCGCAGATGCAGGATCACCCCGCATGTGCATGAGTATCACTAAAGTGCATGTCACTGTATCTCTGTCTGCTGCTGGAGTTATATGTCTTACAGTCTCATAAAGTAAAGAGGAATTCAAAACCAGCTCCCCACAACACATCAACAGTCCATGGAGGAGGATCCCATCAGAGCCGGTGAATTCACAGCTGTGATCTTAATGCCCTGTGACCCCCTTTCAGTGGCGAGATGGGACACCCCTCCTCCCAGGTGACAGATTAATGAGGCTGCATGCCGGGATATAAGCTGTATTGCTGACATCAGATATTAACCTCTCTCATGTCAAGGCTCGAGCGTTCCTCGTATTCCTGAGGGCAATGATGCTAATAGCCGACTTGTCCGTCAATTACAGTTCACTACCATCATCTCCGATGACAAGGACTCAGCTGTCTTTTAGTGAGACGAGGGGAAATCAGCTCAAATGGTGAGAAGCGATTCCTGTAACTCTGACGAGGTGAAATGGAATTACAGAGCAATCATGTATCTAGAGTGTCTTGTCATCCTCGCTTGATATCGATATTCTGGCTCTTTTCAATCTGTCTGAAGGATTTGAACAGAAAATGTGTCATTTAAAAGATGAATTTCCACAACGCGCCGTGCATCAGAACATGAGCACAAATAAGAAAACCTTGTGCGCTGTATGAACAAAGACATGAGCATAAGGCTACGGCTGAGGTCACTTTGCTTTGATTTTAATTTATTCAGACAGCAGATTTTTTTTCTCACATTCAAACTTTGCATTACAAGCTGCTCACATCTTATCTATAAAAAAGATCCCCATTAGAAATTCATGAGAATTTAATTCATCAATTTCTAACAGAGATATGAATATATAAAAGCAAAAAGCACAAATTCTTTTCAAGTTCGTTACAATGATGATGATTGGCATTTAGAGTGTGTCCATTGAGGGCTTGTTTGCACAGATTTATGCAATGATTAAGATTTATACAGTCAAACAGTGAGTTGATATAAACTAAGTAGGGTTTAATATAAGCTTCTAATAACAGGAGTGCTGTGTGCCTAGTCCAGCCACTAATGTCACTAAAGTATATAAAATTTGGCAGAATTATCATTTCAAAGAGGGTAAATACAATACTGCAATATCACTGACATTACCTGAATATTACAACTCCACTCTAGAGCTGTGTATCACCTGAAATTTTTCTATACTGGTACCAAAAGTTTTATACCAAATACCATATACTTAATACTTTACATACAAATTATTTTCTTTACACGTAACAATAAGAGCCAAAGTCTTCAAATGTTAAATGTTACCTAAACAAAATCATTCATACAAGAATTTCACATAAAATAGTCTAAAATTGGTTAAAAAAAAATAGATTTAAATCAGGAAATATCTCATTAAACAAGATCAAGATCTACAGTCATGCTAGCAGCTCTGTGAGGCGGCACCAAATTTCATGGAAAACCGAAAATGTCAAACTCATGGTGGCACTAGAGAAAAAGGGGATCAAGGGAATCACAAAAGTTTGTAGGATTCACACAAAATTCAAGGTTCCTAAACACTGAACTCATCAAGAGACATTTCACTTATCTGAGATATTTCTCAGGATAAGTGAGAACTTCCACCTGCTACGACTGTCTGTACAAAATGGTAATCTGTCCAATAGTTGTTGAGATATTTCAGTCTGGGCTGCCCGACAGACAGATCCCTAGAGCCGCGCTTCTAACACGATTAAAGATAAGGAAACAAGATTGAAACCAAGCAGGTAATCAGGGCCAATTTTTGGGTTCACACATTTTGATTGGTACCAAAAAAACTACTGAGATTCAACACTCAGCCCTAGTATCATTTACAAATTTGTGATAGTTCAGAGGAAATAATTGAGAAACGGATGACTGTAAGTAACAGGTCAAAACAGCTCTTCAGAGATAAAGGAGCAGAAAGATGTTGAGCAATGTGTTATCAGTTACTTATCTGCAATTACTCTTGCAACATTTCAGGGGAAAAACTGAAATCCTAAAGAGAAATGTGTCCAGAGAGGCTGGACTGATACCAAATAAGAAACTGTTAACAACAATGTGTCAGGAAGTTAGTTTATGATCTTGTTTGTTAGTACTCTTGATACTCTGGTACTAAGTGATTTTCTGATGCATCTTCCTACACAACATTAACAGTAGATTTTCCTCCACAGCTGGTGTTTTCTGTCCCACCTGTTCAACACGGCTGCTGTCTGAACAAGTCTGGAAGCTTTGGTCATGGTGATTTAGATCAGATCACTGTTGCTTTACAGATCAGCGCTTTTTCTTATTAGAGGTTATTTCAGTTTCGTTCTTACTCTGTGCTGGCAGATGTGCGGCGGTCCCTCGGGTGCCTGGCTCCTGCAGCTCCAGTTCCATGTAGTTGAGCTGCTTCTTGGATGTGGGACTGACAGGAATATTTACGTATGTCACACCTTCACCCCGAGGCCTTTCAGGGAGCGGTGCCTCCTGAGGGAAAACGAACACTGCTCCTGTCAATGCAAGAATAACGACTTGTTAATAATAATAATAATAGTAACTAAAAGCCATAAAATAATAAACATCATAAAACACAAAGGGAGTAAAATGCAAAAATATAAAGTCAAGTAAAATAAGCAGGTAGTTCAGGTAAAATCAGGAAATGCTTTCCGATGAAAGAAGACACTGACTCATGCTGCATTCAGGTGCTCCTCAGATGCTCCCATTTCCCCGAGTTCGGTGTGTGACTTCTGTCTGTTCATGAGCTTTTTAGTCATAATGTGGAAACAATATGGACGCTACAAAGATGATGTGTTGTATTTTGTCCCAGACTTGTTGCTGCACCAGTACATTCCCTAAAACAACTAAAATATTGCTTTACCTGACTTGTTATCAAGGTTAATGCTAATAAATAATCTAGGTCACTCTACTAACAGTTACAACCTAATACCATATTACAAATTACATGTGAGCAAAAAATTGATATGCAATACGTGAATTAGTAAAAACTTTCTTGCCATCAACTGAACATTTACTTTTGTTCGCCGTGTTTCTGTGTTTATGACGTCAACTTTCAGCAAGTCGTGTACCAAAATCTTGATTTGACTTGAGGGGGCGTTTATGTGAATTATCCCAGTCGGGAACTAATTTTTATTCCAACACCAACTGAGTGCCACATCAGACAGCCTTGTTTCCTTGGGCAGGTCGCTCCAAAGAGCAAAGGCTCTGTCCCCTTTAGGTTTCAGCCTGGACTCCGGAAGAGACTGAAGACCTCTGTCCGAGGATGTCAAACTACGCAAAGGTTCGTAAGGGATTAAAAGGTCTAAAACGTAATCTGGAATCAGGTCATAAAGAGTCTTAAAGGTAATCAATAAGATCTTAAAATCAATCCTAAAACAAACAGGGAGCCAATGTAAAGTGACAAGAGAAGAAGACAAGAGAAAAGGCTGTTGCAATAATAAGGGGGTGGGTGTGGGAGCTGATAAAACATGATTGGACAAGCTTTGTGATATGTTACTCAAAACATAAATTGCTATCAAACAGGACATCAAGATTTCTCGCAACAGGCTTGATATATTGTGACAGGTAACCTGTAGTGAAGTAATGAAGCTCAGGTTTGTTCATTTGTGTCAGTGCAGCTTCGTCAGTAGCATAGCCATATTCTCCTTAAAGCTGTGAACCTTGGTGTTGATTTATCTTTTTACTTTTAGAAACAAATTCCATCGAAGAGACCAGCAACCAACTCGTTTCGGTAACAAGTTTTGTCTGTGTAGCCTGATAAGTTATACTGCATCTCCCTGCCAAATAACTCCAACCATCCAAAAACCATTAAAAACACATTAAATAGCTGTGCAGTTGTATCTGGACTACAACTCTTTCATTCTTTCATGAGCATGGGCAGTGGATTTTATAGCATCTATCATAAAGAAGCTTTATGTCAGGCAGTGTTTTGCTTGAGGATACAGTTTTGTTCACACTCCTGAGAGGACGTCTCTGCACCGGCTGTGTTCATTGTAATTAGAAATATGTCACCATCATGCAACAGGATGGCTCTTTTATGTGTTTGTAACTGTTTTTGGACAATAATATAGATCTATTGCACACAGCAGCATGAATTCTACCAGATTGTGGCTACACAGACAATATGTAGCAGGATAAATTCATTGTAGGTTTTCATTTTTTCATAGGATTTATTGACAATCGTAAAAAGATAAAATAAAACCAGCCTTATCCTTAGGCGGTAATTATTTGTAACATTTTTTTCGAACATTAATCAAAAGCCAGAATATCTCCCCTCAAGATGGACTAACTCTTGAATAGTACTTACCAAGAGCCTCGAGTCAGTTAGATTAATTAAAATACAGGTATCTGTAATAAAGTGACTATATGCAGGCAGCCACATTATCCAGTTCCAGCAGTAAAGCGCAGAAGCAGATACTGGATCAGCAGTTAGACTGGAACACATTGTATCCCACTGAATTGCCCTTTTCCCCCCCAGAGGCTAATTGTGCATAATTAGCTGATAGGTCCCAGGGATAAATTATGAGATGCATTATGGTCATTTTGTGCAATGGGGCAGTAAAACACTCACTTATTGCCTTTTTAATTCCACCATCGAGCGATCCTGTCAATTCTGTTATGCTGCTGTAAACTTTATGCAAAGCTCCATATGCAATATTGAATGCCTGAGACATGTGAAAACATACTGGTGCATTTACTGACAAGTATGTCATGTTTTTCTTCAAAATCCTGATAAGCTGATACCTTTATTATTCCAATAAACCTTATACAAGAGCAGCTACATGCTGGTAAAATAAATAAAAAAATCCAGCCTAAATATATTTTTTATGTAAATGTTATTCATTGAAAAAATGCCAAAATGCCCCTACTTTAAAAATATATAAAAAAAACAAATGCAGATGAGTTCATTTCTTTTTCCTCCCCAATATCTGCTGCACCAACAGAGCTACAAAACAACACACTAAACTTCTCTATTTAAAATGAGTAAATCAATGTTTAAAAGTATGTACATTTGTGCAATTACTCTAAGTCTAATGTATTCAAAAACAGACTAATTAAAGTTGACTACAGTTCAACTTTGACCTGATGTTGAAGACAAACGGTATCATATTCTGCGTAATAACAGCCAGTGTTTCAAGAATCCATGCAACTGATCAAATAGTGCAGTCCGCAGGAAAAAAAAGAGGTGTGAAGTAAAACTAACAAGAAATGTCGCCTCAACTCATTTTAACTGAATAGCTTTTCCTGTCAAACACATAAATTACAGCCACGGTGTTGCCTAAAGTGCTTTGTCTGTGTAATTTATTGTGCTTGATAGTTGGTTTCCAGTGACAACAGGAAGCCCCCGATAGCTTTACCCGTCATAAACCTAACAGCCACCCAGGATAAAGAGGTGCAGAGTAAAGTTCATTGCTGGCTGAATAAATACTGTTTGCCACTGAACAGCTGGATTAAATTTATCTACAGTACAATGCTGCAAAAATGGCAACAACCTTCAAAAAACAGGGGTACTTCTGTTGGTGAAAAGCAAATATAAGCTCAGTTTCTCCTGAACATTTATTTGTGATGTTACCTCTGTGCAAATATAACAACTGAGAGACAATAAAGCCAAATAAACTCACACACTGCTGAAATTACATTTACTGTTTATAGGAATCACCACCAACCTGTAAGCCTGTAAGTTGGTGAGTGTTAACTTTAAACCAAAGACAAGTGTGTTACCATCAATTAAGTTCCCCTATTTAGCATTTTAAACTGCATAAAAACATTTAATAAATGTTTATAACACATTATAATGTAGTTGTAAGTAGAAATAAACATTTATTAATGCATTTTGCTGCTGTATAAACAGATAATAAATAACACCATAGTAAAACATAGTTGTAATAACGTAAATTGTGTCTTCATGAGAAGACACGTTGGAATTGTTGACAAATGCTATACATTAATAAACACTTAAAACATGCTTATATCTGGTTATAAGTACATTATAGTGTGTGTATAAACTGCATATAAATGCATAAATGCCAATGGAAGTATAGCTGTTACAGAAAAAAACTACACACTCCACTGACTAACATCTCCACCAGCTATCATACAAAGTTGTGATAAAAACATCACTGACAAGCCACTACAGTTACAAATCCACCAAAACCATTTCTTGTCCTCTTTATGGATCTACCACCTTCTTTCTCTGATCAACAATTTCACACTTACTCAGGTTTTCCACCCCCCCAAAAAAAGAACTTTAACCTACAATTCAATAAACAAAGAGCTGAGACTCTTACTGAGATCCTCCACCAGCACTTCACAATAAAACACGCCGTATGGAAAGGAAACATAAACGCTGCTGATCTTGTGTCAGTCACTGTGAGAGTGCTGATGTTTGAAGATAAAAGAGAATATCTAGATGACTGAAAAATAGATTTTATAACTGCGTGTGCCGTCACGTGTGAGACAGTCCCAACAGCAGTTGCAGTGCAGCAACAGAAAGCAGTTCATACTTAGGGCATTAACAGCTCGAAACAAGAAGATAATGGTTATTATAGACATCTAACAGTAAATACAGTGAAATAAACATATTCCTTTAAGTAAATAATGCTCCATCACATGTGTCAAGATCCTACTGTATTCTGAAACACTTTATAAACACATACACATTTTACTTTTCACAGTAACCTTAAAGATAATCATGATTTAATTGTATCTGTATTGTTACTGGTGTTATATAACTACACTATGATGTAGATGCAGTGCTGTAAATGCTGTGCAGAAGCTGCGTAATATGTAACACTTGGGTACAAAAAAAGATTTCACCTGCTATTGACTCTTACTAAGTGACAGCGGGTAGTGGCCATTACCCGCAACTCTGAAGCATCAACCCCAAGGAACACTCGTACAATCAGTGGGAGGCCATTAGACGCCAGCAGAGTCTCGGCGGGTGCAGCCTTTGGCAACGTCTAACAGCCCTGATTCCTAATTGATCAGACACCAACCAGCCCTTGCAGAAGTGCGCTGTTTTATAATGGGTGCCATTACAACGGTGGGTTCGCCCACAGCTCAAGGCTGGGGGGGACTTTGCGATAATACACTTTGCAAAGCCTCTAGGGGAGATGTTTGAGGCGATACCTGGCTGCACTTAGTGACCTGAATTCAAAAAGTCAACTGCTTCTGAGGGGAAAACACAAGTCTAATGACAGCTGTGTCTTCAGGGTGAGAGACATGTTCGAGTTCGTTTTCAGCCTTTCACATGTTATTGTAGCAGACAGACATTAAGCTGTGGTGTGGAGTTGAAAACATGCCTGAGTGGATCCAAAGGAGTCAAGATTGTGCTCAAAATGCCAACATTTGAGACGCAGTTTTCTCATAAAGTAGAACACCTACAGTCTAAGTCCACATTTGATACATCATATTTTTACTTCAATTAAAAAGATTACATAAAGATTACTTGTATGACCCTAACCTCCATTGGAAATGGTAATGCCAAATGCTAAAAGAACGCTGCCATGAAGATGATTTTCTGAAATGTTTACCCTCTTTCTCCGCAGTTTGGAAAACCCAATGACCCTTCAACATCGTCTTTGTCGCTGCTAAATCCAACCATGCCCTGGGAGGGATCGTCAGCCGTGGCCTCCCCCTCTAAACACAGCAGTGCCAGCTGCGTCTTTCGACCTTGCGACCCTTGCTCCCATGAGCAGGTGCACAGACCGACCAGTAAGTAGTAACAAGCTCGCTGGATTCCCCCTTGCAACTCACGACCAAGCCACAGGTAACATAGCCAGAGATTCAAGCCTGGTCTCCATGGTAGTGGGTAAATTTTATCCAAAGTGTGACCCCCAAATGTTGAAATTTTGAAGATTTCTCACCTAAAAGCAATTACGTAGACAAGAGCAATTCTAAATACACCAAAGCAACCAGATTAAACCCTTACCCTTGAGACTAAAGGCCCCTATACACTGTGCAACAGTGGGTTTTCTCTTATGAACAGTGGTCCTAGATTGCACTGTGAGACATGTCCACAAACGGCCAATTTTAAGAATTAGGGAACATAAGCAGCCAGCATCAACTCTGACAGCATCCAAAACTTAGCACCAAATTCCCACAAAGTGACAGCTGCCATGACTAACTTCTACAAACCAGCCAACATGACGAAATGATTCAAAATACACTCACTGAGATCTCTATTCTGTATACAAGCCCCTGCTTTGTATAAAGCAACTACCTTTGATATTCTATAAAATATACAGGTGTGTTTGCCTCTCTATGCCCTTGCTGCGCTGTCTTAATTTAATATACTGAGGTGAGTAGGTTCATTCTTTTTATTATTGTTCTTATTCTCCCACTTTTGTTTCTCGGTGATGTTATTTTATTCCCTGTATTATTTGTTTGACTCTCTTCAGTTATTTGTATGTTCATGTTAAAAGAAAAAGGATGAACAGCCAATGTGAGAGTTTAAATTTGCTCTATTCTCTCAATAACAACAGAACTGTCCAAAAAAACAACTGACTCACATTTTTGAATAAGATAACTGTGGTAATGGTATAGTCAAAGCTTGTTTTCTGTTTTGCTGCATTTTAAAAACATGAATATAGCACAGATTGATTGTACCTTCATAAAATAGTGCTACAATTCATCAGGAATTCACTGCACATCTGACGTGCCTCAAAACTAATATTGTACAGTCTGACACTGATTGCAATCAAGATTTTGCTAGACCCATTTTGCATAGTGTGACATGCAATAAACCTGCAAGGTTGTTAGTAGGAGCCTTCAGGCAAGCAGTGCCACAGGTAAAACCGTCCCACTAGAAACCTTAATGCCTACACACCAGCCAGCTGTGTTAATGTGGAATCTAAATAAGTTAATATAACATCAGCTGCCTTAGCTGCTAACTGCACTGTTATATGAAATCAGGAGATCAAGCTGTTCTGATATAAAGTGTTACCTAACTATAAAATTTTGTCCTCGTTTCAGATCCATCGAGCCTGCATGTCACGTAAACCTGAGCCGCTGGACTTGGCCACCTCCTGCACGTCCCCGTCCATTAACTGCCTGCTGAGGCAGGATGATGGGGGGATGATGGAAAAGATGACATGGGAGCCGAGCTGCGTGTGTGTGTAGGTACATGAACATGACTGATGGGTTTGGTGCCACATTGTGACAGCCGCTGGTACTTTCTAGAGCAGGTGTGCATTAGACTGAGGGCATGTTTCTGGGTGCGGGATGCTTAAGTGGCCAAACGTCCCCTGACAACTGTCCTCTCACCTCACTTCAGGGCAGGTATCCTGTCAAGCGTCACCGCACTCTCTGTTTGGTTACATATGTGTGTTTTCTCTTGACACAATTGGCTCTTACGTAACTCAAGATTGTGGTGTTACATAAAATGCAGATGAAGAAATAAATTTTCATGATGCCGTGGTTGAAAACTTCTAAGTAGACAAACTACTAACTACTATAAACTACTATTACCAAGTTAGAGAATGAACTTTTATGCTTGGCCTTTAACCTGTTTCCCAGGTGAATGATAGCTGAAAGTGATGCAACATGAAAATACAAAATAATGGAAAATTTCTTTATTATAGATACCTGATAACAAAGCTTTACTCTGTAAATAACTTCAAAACAGACCTGTTTTTTCAAGAGATCGCCGGGGATTTATCTCTCAGAAAAACCAATGCTTATTTCTGTGACTTGAATGTAATGATGACACATGAGAGGCACAAATCATTCACAGAGAGTAAAACTATTCATTTACAGTGGTCATGAACATGAGATATAACTTATGCCGTACTGCATGTGCTATGTATAGGTAGCCGCTTCCCATCAATGTTGTACTCCATCACCCTGAATGAAGTAAAGTAAACATTATGTGTGTCCTGCCAGCTTGCTATTTCGGACGCTAGATGAGCCTCATTTTATTTATTTATTCATTTCAATTCATGCACGCCAAGCCATAGGAGATGTGTTTGTGGCTATGTTGATTCAGGTGCATGACTCATCAATTTAATTCACTTTCCGTAAGTGGGTCCTGGTTATTGTAAGAAGCCTGGGTAATGCACAGCTGAAAGCGTTCAGAGCACTTAAAAAAAAAAAAAAAATTAAAATGGTCCATTGAGAAAAAATAGAATCCATTTGTGCAGCTACATTCCAATAATCTGCATATACTTGACTGTTCTGGTTGGAAAATAAACCTAAAAACAACCTTATTATGTTGATTATTTGATGTCGGGATGTCTCACTCACCTTCAGTCTCTTGAAGGAACCTCTGCTGACCACAGCTGCCCATTAGCTCATACTTGCTTTTCTCTTCTGCCTGCAAGACATACCAACAGGAAGCACAGTTCATTAGAATTTGCAGTGAATAACTAGCCTATACCCTGCGCATAGGTTTATTACATAAGAAGTGTGACAATGACTTGCTCCTCAACAGCTCAGTGGACATGTTGGGAGTATTTATAAGCAGAGAGGCTGATATTCAGGATTTATGGAAAGCTCAGGCCTATGTCTCACATGTGGAAATATGTCTGCGATGCCTCATTGTTATGGATGGATGACCATGCCTTTCAAATTGCGGCCCCCATAATCTGTGGTTCCAGACGGCCAACTAAACCATGATGGTGTGAACATCGGTGGTGGAGTACAGTCATATTGCTCTTAGTGTCACAGAGGCCACTGTGAAGGATTCCTTGATGGGACCATCATCATGCTCAGGATGAATGAGCCTAGTGCATAAAAGCTGATATCGGTAATGAACTGATGTAACTTACTTTATTGCTACATTTCCCAGCAGATGGGTTCTTGAATTTTCAACTACTAGCATCATTTTTCAATGTCTATGTTCCATTACAGAGCACTCCAGACAGTAAAACAAATGAAAGGCTGTGAAATAAACTGAATTTATTAAATTATCAATCTTAATTTCCGAAATAAATTGTTTGTATGCCGTGTAATGAAAGGAACAGTTCAATATTCAGAGATAGAGTCTGTGTGTTAAGTACGGAGCTGGAGCCAGAAGCTGCATATCTGACCTTTGAATCTGAATCTATTTTATTAGCCAAGTATGCAAGCATACAAAGAATGTGTCTTGGTGTTAACACCCACAAACGCCACAGAGAGGTATAAAAATAGAATAGAAGTTAGGTAATAATAATTATGAAATATACAGTAATATTAAAATTAAATGTAAAATCTAAAGTCTAGTGTTTAGCTTAGTGTAAACACTGAAAATAGAGGAAAATGGCTAGCTAGCTTTCTGAAATCTAAAAAAAAAATCTGTCTACCACCACACCTAAATTGTTAATTTAGCTACAACAACCAGTGACATTTAACCAGAGGTTCAACCAATGAGCCACAGCCCAGAACTGGCCTTTAGCCATTTATGCTAGCCAGTAAACAGTTATCAGGACGAACATTATCACAAGTGAGCCAACCCAGGATATACTGTATATCATGCAACATGTAGTTTTCAACATGTAGGTACATTTATTTCTATTTATCATGATATACACTCATTTGCCAGTTACTACTTGCAACTAGTTGAAACTAATGCAGTCTATCCAGCCTGCAATAAAATGTACCTTCATGAAAATTATGATGATCAGTCCTGTTAAAAGTGTTTTAGAAGTGTCTACCCACTAGAAACACCTGCAAATTTAACGGCACCACAAACTACAGCCCCCAAAATGTTGTAATCCAACACTCAAGAAGTTCACTGGACAAGAAGTTCAGAGCTGCTAAATTCAATTTCAGATATTAATTGAGCTGCTTTAAAAAACTAACATATGAGCTGTTATTCCGTCTTTATAATCCCAATCAATTTGTATTCCCCTGATATCTGATTTTTTCACAAAAATGTTTGGCTGAACTCGGAGCACAATGAGCTACACAGCCAAAATGTGTGAGCAGTTGATAGCATAAAGCGGATTAGAGTTTTGGATTGGCCTACCTCTGAGTTTCTCTCTGGTGCCCGACTCTCCATGATCTCATAAGCAGGATCAGCTCTGCGTCTTTCCTCTTTACTATTAAGCCTTTTGTCTGGTGGTGGAGAAAAATATAGTGTGCTTTAAATATAAGAAACCATATGTGCCAATATCCAGTGAAGAAAATAATCCCACATTGTTCTCTTTTTAATCCATTTTGTGAATGAAAGCAGACAAAGTGCTTGTTGGGTATAAATGCATGAATTCCTGCAAATCCAATGATGGGAACAATTAACAATGGATTGATTAATCATTTCAAAATACTGCAAATTATTACACAAAGGGGAAATAGCATCCCTTTACTCTCAATAAGGTCTGTATTGGATTATGTACAAGGGACAGACACATCACAGTATGCATGCAGGGAAAGAGTTTGAACATGCAGCAGACGGTTTAGTGTCGTGTCCTGTGCAAACATCAAACCCAACCCTAACAATACTGAAACACCCTGATATCGCTAATACTTTCAGTTAAATAATGTGGAAAGCCTTCATATCAGTGGGCCTTACTGACTGACAATATTATCTGACTTAAGCGTATTGCAGATACGTTGGTATTGGTATCAGTATCAGCCCGACTTATACTGGATTTGAGACTGATACTGACATGTGAAACTTTAAAAATCTGACAATATCTGCCCATAGTCTTTTTTTTTACATTAATACATACAAAATTAAGAATTGTACCTGAGATATTTACTGAGCAGGTCATTTTAACAGTTGAAAAATAAACCTGAAAGATTTTTTTTCCAGCATTTTTTTTTTTTTTGCTTTTATTAGATAGTGGGCAGTGAAGAGGCAAACAGGAAACAAGTGGAGAGAGATGACATGCAACAAAGGTCCGTGGCTGGAATCGAACCAGGGACGTTGAGGTTATGCGGCATGCGCAGTAAGCAATCGGCTACCAGGGTGCTCCAACTGAAAGATAAACTTGTCAGCTCTCTCTGGTGGACAAACTATGTAAGAGAAACACAGTCTCTAAAGAACCTCATAAGTATCTTTGACATTTCTGCACTGTAATTTCTTCTCTTTCTTGTTACTTGTTGGCCACCACGTATACCGATATATCTGCAATAAGCCAATATTGGCTGATATAAATGGCCCAATGATCTGTCTGGCTCTAATCACCATATATGTTGTATAAGCCAATAGAAATTGCAGCACAGAAATGCTAAAGATTCTGCATGTTTGAGATTTTGCAGTATTGCCATTACATAGTTTGTTCAGCAGAGAGCTGATAATAACACCTTTAATAAGCTTAAAGGTATTGTATAAAAGTATTTTTTGGATAATATACCAGTATCAGATTTTTTGATTACCACTTCCTAGTAATGTGCCCTTTATAAAGGGTTTATAGTGTTAACTAATGCTTTATTAATGGCTAATGCTCTAAAGATCAGTTATAAAATGAAAACAGATTTTAGTCAGGTTATGAAAAAGCCTTTTTATTTGGCACTAATAGTATTAACACATATTAAATGTTGATAACACATTAATAAATGCTTAATAATAGGTCAATAAATTGATTTGGATCAAGATATTCTGCAGCTCTTTGGCGGAAAGTAGGCGCCATATGGTCCAATCACTAAAAGAGATTGTTGTCCTTATAACTATATCTATAAAACCTTAGTTAACAATTTATTAACCATTTATAAAAAACAATAGTTGCAATTTTATAAACCCTTTATGAAAAGGTGTCTTATTAGAAAGTGGTACCAAATTCCTTTTAAACTCTCTAATATCAGAAATAAACTGCAGTAAAGCCTATATTTCGTTTCTAATTTTCTTTTTTCGGACTTTAAAATGCTCAGTCGTACAAGCAACACCACAAAAAGAAACATCATAGAGTGCAGAGAGAAAACAAGCAGATGATTAAACCAAAGAAGCCCGGAGGAAAGTGGTTTTTTATTGATTACAAAGAGAAGAACAGAAGATAGGGTCCATTTCGAAGGACTGAAGAGGAAAAGGACACCAAATGTGACGCAGGAGCTTTGTAATCAGCTGAAGAGGCCTCTTACCTTCACTGGTCACTGTCTGACCATTCATCTCTTCATACTGACACGGCCCGTCCACGCTCTGTGATCCATGACCGTGAGCTTCATATTGCAGCTCCTCATTAGTAGCAGCTTCATGTTGTTGACTTTTCTTCGGGTGCAGCCCAGTTGGAAAGGTTTGTGAGGTGGAAATGTTTCTGTTGCGGTACATTTCGGGAGGTACAACGCGTGGAGGAGGGCGACAGTGTTCTCCTTGACACTTTAAACAGTTTTCATAAATGACGGCTCTCTTGTCTTCCTGGGGATCTTGTAATGGGACGCAGGTGCCAGTTGGTGCCGATTTGAGCTCATTTCCAAATGCAGGGCTCATTGACTCATACAAGTTCAGTCTGTTAGGCTTTGCCTCTGGCTCTCTACCCGCTCTTGGATAGCCTAGCAGATCAGCTAAGAGATTGGCTAATTTCTCTCTTCCTTTTTTTGGCAACAGTGATTCCTCACTCGTCTTCACTGTTTGCTTCTCTGAGCTGCAGATGCTACCAGATCCATGTGAGACGCAGGATTTCTCCAGAATTGTCTTTACTGCAATGTTGTATTCACTGCCAGTGATGGTTCTGCATGGTGATTTGTCAACACTTTGATCTGCTGGGTTGAAAATATGATGTTCTGGAGGCAAAAAAACCCTTCAACACACTTTGATTTCTGTCCCAAATGCACATCTTTTAATCAAATCAGCAAGCTGTGGCTGCTACAGAAATTATTTTCTGAACATGCAACAAAATCTGTTCATGCACGCCAGAATAAACACATGCAAGTGTGCAATTAACCTTGCAGCTAATTACACTTACCTGGTATGGCAGGTGTCGCTGAGCCACTTGAAGGGGTGAATGGTGTCCCCTGTGAAATGATATGGAAAATTATACTAATTAGACTATGACTGCAAACTCAAAATAAACACCAGGAAGCAAACATCATAGCCTGTTTTTTTAATATGAGCTACAATGAATTGTTTAATCTCTACATCTTGAAATTTACTTAATTTACATTTAAACACTGTGAGGCAACTATTAACACTCTGAATCCACCAGGCAAGAGCGCAATCCAGTCTTCCATTTTGATTTTTTTTCTGCAGATTTATTACCCACAAACAGCCGGATCAAACCTGAGTCTGATAACAACAGCATGACTGCAATTATAGAATCATTAAAATAATGGTCATGCACTAATAGATATATCTTTAAAAAAATGTGAAATGCATTTAGTAACGGTTTCATGTTTTGTTTTGAACTCGCCCTTTAGCTGTGAGCCAATAAACACTTCAGGGGTGGATTGTGCTGCTCAGGCTGAGGGTGATAAATGCCCTCCCTCACCGCTCATGCCTGATCCATCAGCTTCTGGCCAATAACTCTCATGTTTAATTTAGTTTGCTGGGAGCCGAAGTGAAACAAAGAGAACAGATTATTTATCCAGGCACACATTAAAAACAGGTAATCAAACCCAATTTGCTTTTTTTACTAAATGCCCTACCAGCAGGTGGAGCTGTATGTTTGACGTATTCAATAAATTGACATTGAGGAGAAAAAGGCTTTCATTTATTTTGCTCCTCGTGTTCTAATGATTGTGTTTTCCAAAGCAAATTAAGTAATAGTTCATGCTTGACATTTAAGGAGCTGTTGTGCATGAGGATATTTAACAATGTACAGCAGATTACTACACAGACATGTGCAGGTTCTGAACAGAATCAAAGAGCAAAAACTAATTTATCCAAAAATCTAACAGGACTTTCTTCAGCTATAGAAACTCACCAAGACATGATTCTAAATAAAACTCCAATGATTGCCAAGTCAAGAAGAAACCTCTTATTACAAGACAACTAAACCTCACACAGCAGCTGATAAAGTTCAGACTGAGAAGATTTTACAAGAAGAGCAACACCTCAGAAGCTCGTTTTTGTATCTTGGGTGTAATGATAGCAATTAAACTCGGATGACATTTAGTTTGGAGTTTATATGTACTGCTCATTAAAAAAAAAAAGAGAACACTCACAAAGAAACCGTTGTAAGTAAGCCTCCGAGCCATTACAAACCCAAGAAAAATAACACTTTTCCTCCAACGTGCACAAACAAGAGTAAGAGGTGTAAAAAGGAGATGGAAAAAAAAAACTGCAAGTCACTCACAACTCACAAGGTCTAAATCTGCTGGATACAATGACAGTGTCAAACTCGATTGGCTGCCGAGACGCTAACTCGTGAGACAGATGGGCCGTGGGACTGTTAGTTGTTAGTTGGCATCACCATCAGCCTGCACGATACCACAAAGGTCATATTGACAGGCGAGCTACAGAACAGATGATACGGTGATGATAAGACCTGCTCACACAAGCTGCTACTGTATGACGAGTGAGTTGCACAGCAGAGTGCGTTCGGGACGAGTTTTAAAGCAAACAGATGGTCGACGAGAATAGAAATGTACGTATTTCTGGGTTGAAAGGGTACATTGAAACAAAAAAAATAATAAAAATCACACAAAAACACAGAGATATTCTCCATCTTACCTTAAATCCACCACACACTGAACAGATGGTCACGATGGCTCTGGAGACAGATGTGAGAGAGCTGCAGATGTGACAGGAGTCAGGATGTTGACTGTCACTAGAGGGCGCCACCTTGGTTTTCTTGCCCTCCTCTGAGGGGCCTTGTAAGTGTTCTCTCACAGACAGTCTTTCATGAGTTTCTAAGTGACCCTCAGAGGTCGTGGCACTGCTTTTAACCCCTTTTAAAGACTCTGAAGGGGTAGGAGTGCCTTTAGTTAAGGTGGAGGGTTCATTGTCTTTGGCACTTCCCTCCTGTAACAGACTCTTGGGAGTGTCATACAGATACCTAAGTGATGTCGGCACCTGGTATTCATGTCCTGGAACTGCGTTGCAAGTACAAGGGCTCAACTCTTGAGCCAAGTGTGGAGGCAAGCTGAAAACAGACCCGAACTCCTCTCCAGGGTTAATATCCAGGCTGCCTGTGTAGGAGGAGAAACTTCCAGAATAAGAGGAATGGCTGCCGGTGGCGATGCCGCTGTCGGATGAGCTCTGACGGCCGATTTCCTGTAGCTGCCGGGGCGCCTTGGCTGCAGGCCGGTTTCCGCCTCCCTGGTTGACAGAGAGCTTCTCGACGCTCTGTAGCGCCACCTTAGCGCCCACGTGGCTGATGTTTTCAGACGGGGTGGAGGCTGGTTCAGTCCAAATAGCAAGCCGGCTGCCGATACTGCAGTCTGATTGGCTGGTGTCGGAAGCGTCGGAGGAACCGGATATGCTGCGGTCGTCTCCCCCAGCAGACGGGCAGTAGGTGGATGATACTGCCAAGGACAACATTTATTAAACTTTAATGAATTCAATCAACAGCTTTAACAAAAACATTGGTTTCATCAATAAAACATATTAAAGCATCATAATGTCATTAAGGCTGTTTTTTCTTCCCTGGTATTCACCACATAATAGGAACAATAAATCAGCTGTGTGAGTAATGTCAAATCTGCAAACTTAATTTGAATCTAAGTACAACTTGATTAAAAGCCAATGTTTCATTTACACTCCTTGGAGGGGAAGAGGTCTCACTGCAGTAAAAGAATGATTATGGTTGCTTTGGGGTAGTTATATAACGAATGATTTTTAAAACAGGCATTTAGTTGGAGTCAGTTTGACATTACAGTAGCATACTTTACCTGTACTGCTCCTGTGAGAGAGCATGCTCAGTCGTTTCTCCAGCTCCTGGGCCTCGTGGTTCAACCTCTCCTCCGAATTAGTCTGACTGGCACTTGGATCTGCACCCAAAAGAGCTTATAATTAATATAAAACTTATATTGTAGCCTGAGAAATCATCATGATTGTAAAAAACAAACAAACATCCTTTTAGAGCTGTTAATCAAACTAACGAGTGACAAGGTAGGTTTAGCGAGTCTTACTACCGTTGCTGAAACATGGGATCAACTGTGACGCAGCTGAGCATTTTGTAGTGTGGTGACACAAGCACAGCTGTGAAAACACATCCAGCTACGCCAGAGAAACACAAAGTGACACTGTTACCACGAGGGTCTCGCTCATCATTCCGTGGCATTATGCAAACTACATCCACAAGAATCGATACGATGTTAGAGTTGGACTGATGTGATAAAGATCAACAGTAAAGCAGCGAACACCTTGGAAGAAGTCCTGTGTACTATTGTTTTCTAGTGTAAAGGCCTCTGGAGGGGCAGAGAGAAGGGTCACACGGGGGGGGGAACACCTTGCAGAACTTGTGCAACACTACAGGGTTTATTAATAGCGCTGCCACGTGGTTCTGTTGGTACGCACGCTGTTGCTGGTGGCTAAAGATTGTTGGTGCTATGTAAGGATCTAATGTACCTTGGACCACCAAGGTCGACTTCAACATGGGATCGATTGTTTTTAATCTATCCAAGCCTGCAACAAGGATGTGGCAAATGTAGCAGAGCTCTGCAAACGGTTTAGAGGATGTCTTACATGTACTCTGTCGACATGCATGCATTACAACTGTGTCCTCATATTTTTAAAAAATGATAGTTGATTGTGAATTTCTCCTTCTTCCTTTTGACTTTGTTTCACCTCGAAAACCAACTTTAAGCTTTAATCTTATACTGTATTTTTTACTCAATGTTGTCATTCTGTTTATCCATATTGTAATTGTATTATTGTTGTTAATATTGTTTTTCTTTATCCACATTAAATGTCCAAAGACAGAGGGTGTCATTTGTAATTTGACATTATGTCCTACTGTTGTATACCACCAATGCACATCATCATACAAACATCAGGATGCACTGACTCTCTGACAGATTGTGCAACAATGCATCCTAACAACAGATATTTATTTTCACATTTTCAGGAAAGTTTGTGTCTAAAACTGCTGCAACTTACAGAAATCTAGAGTAGAAAAAAGTAGAATAACTGTCAGTACTGCTAAAGTGGAAAGTTTAAGACCTCACAAAATCTAACATTTAAATGTGTGAAATAACTACTTTACACAAAAAACTGAACCAGAACATTTGCTTTGTGAAGTGAGAAGGTTTTAAAATGATGGGTTTTCTCATTATAAGTAGATTTCAGGTCAATGGCAGTTCAGCACTCTCAATATTAACAAAAGCTGCGATTTTTGAATGTACAATCAGACAAAAACCTTCTTTTCTTCATATCTGTCCTGTATTTAATGTTTCTACTTCAAAAACCAGCTTCTGAGAACTTCTCACAAGAGATGAATCCTTGTACTTGCACAGTAGTAAAAATAGCCTTTTCTCAACAAATCCAGGTCAAAAGCTGCGTGCCGCTCGTTATGTTGCTGATAATCAAACAGCAGCAGGAAGTGAAGATCCTGAGATAAACTTTAATTTCATCTCTTCATATCTTTTCTGTGTCTGTGCATTTTCCATTCGGATTCAGCCATGACGGGTCAAATCAAATATCTGTTTATTAGCGTGTATTGTTCACGCTGTTGTTGGTGTACATGGGATTTTGTTTATTTACCACACTGTGTTGTCAGCTCATGTCAGTATAAGCGGCATGTTTTGTGTGCCAAGTTGAAATGGAGTGGAAGTCAAGCCCACACACTGAGCTGGTCAAGTTTTTGAGCGTGTGTTTAGGGCCACATTTCCTTCACTGACAAGTGTCTCAGCCTCTCCCACCCAAGCTCCACTTAGACCTCCTCCTCCTCCTCCTCCTCCTCCTCCTTCTCCTCTTTGACCATATTAGCATTATACAGCTCTAAAAACACCTCAACAAATGTCCCCATCAGTCTGTGGTTTTAAGGACTCAAAACTAAATGAACTAACACTAAAGGGCACATATTGCACTCCAACAATACGCTATAAACTATTTGAGCAATAGATTGTAATTACAAATATTAAAACCGAATTTTTTAAATGTCAAATCTTAGTTTAGTTTCTCTAACTTACTGGTCGCCATCCTCAAACACCATTCATCTTTTCATCTAATTTAAGTAGCACGTTCAGGTCTTTAAGTTCTTAGTTGACTGCTTGTTTTGCATTTTCCTCTCTTGTAGACAAGTTTATTCCCTCAGTGGGAATAAAGTTTGTATCCTTGAGACAAATCAGAGAGCAGAGAGAGGTGGAAACTCTACAGAACACAAAGGGTGACAAACAGATAAGTGAGCCTGGGAACATAACAGCAATTAATCAAAATAGCGTCTACCGGAGAGGCGAGCAGATTTAGTCAGGAGTTGTGTAGGACAAAGATACAGACAAGGACTGTGAGGTGAACCATAAGAGAGAACAAGAGAGACGCAATTAAGGAGAGCAAAGAGACAGAGTATTAAATGAGAGAAAGGGGAGGCGAGAGTAGCGCGCTGGGTGACCCGAGTATGAAATGAAGGAGGAGGGGAGGCGGTGGAATCCTGTGGATGAGGTTACACACATGCCCGGAGTGATTAGGAGGCTTTGGCTGCTCTGCTTGTGTGAACTGTGACTTTGACCCCTCGCTCCCCCACCGACATCCTCACTGCTATTTATTCTACTACGCACAACAATAATAGGAGTATGAGCTCAACCTGCGATTGGGCAGCGAGATGTGTGAAAACCAGAATATCCACGAGCTCCCACAGCTGCCCGCTCCAAATTTCAAAGTAGTAGACTAGGAGAGAACTTTTTCTTTTTTTTTTTTTTTTTAAAACCACCAGTGTAGAAAATGGAAGGTGTTAAACATTTTCTGCTCTCCTGCTGTGCAGTTTAACGGCTTTAGAAATATTAGATCTACTGTCCAATGTGTCACAAACAGAAATCACATAGATAAGATCCAGTGATAAGATTATCTTTCTTGTCAATTCTTTCTTGCCTTCACTGTCAACTATCTAATAAAAAAAAAAATCAAAAAAGAAACTAATTTTCTTTGTCATTTAATCTCTCCCTCATTTTCTCACCTTTACAATTAACTGTTTAGTCTATGAAATGTCAGAAAATAGTGAAAAATAACCATCACTGTCTTCCATGGCACACATTGTCAAATCAGTTCAAACCCACAGTTCACAACAATGTAACACAAAGAAAAGCAGCAAATCCTCACATTTGAGAAGCTGGAACTAGCAAATGTACTGCATTATTGTTGATAAATGATTTATCAATTCTCAGAATTGTTGGGGATTACTTTACTTTCGAATCGACTGACTTCCGGAGCTACAATTCAATAAACAATATGGATGTTATTTTACTACAACAAGCCATGCACTGGCAAATAAAACCTGTTTTTAGCCAAGAAACTGTCAAATTTGCACAATGAGAGGCAGCAGAAGAGGAGAGCAGATGAGCTGAGGGTAGACTTGCCAGAGCATCATTATACAAGCACTGCAAGTACTTTTTTGTTTCACTTGTCAGATTACTTATTATTCTTTAGTTTTCTAATTTTCAGAAAAGGACATCATGATGTTCACATTTAACTAGTGTATTTTTATTTTTTTGGCTTATTAAACTAATTGAAATCTAGCCAGACAACCCTGCTGGAATAATAGTAAAAAAAAACAACCTACTGGCTATTTGAAACTCAGCCCATCCTCCAGTTCGCCCACCAGTAGCACTACACTCTTGTCTATACATAGACGACAATTGAATTTGCCGCTATAATCAGTTAGTACAGTAGTTATCCTCTTACTGATGTTTAAGGTGACCCTAAGCTTTACATTCACCACAGTACACTTAAGTCAGGGGTTAGGACGTTTGACTAAAATTATAAACTGCCTCAGAGGATTACCCAATTATGTAAAAAAAACAGCTGTCAGTCATGATTTAGTCACATCAAAGCATTTCCATCCACAGAGGAATCCTCTGACTCATTCTGACAAAAATGGTTGGATGCCAGGAAGGCAGCAAACCAAACAGCTATGATAAACCCCTGGAAGCGCAGGAGGGGAGCCGCGCTACAGTTTAGATGGCAACTGTTGACTTAAGTTTTTGCTCCTACTGCTTGGCAACGGTGCAGCTATTAATCATCCATCACAAAGAGATCTACTTTCTTTCTTTAGATGATATTCCTTACAAAAGAGTTTTGTTAGATTTGTATAGAGTTTTCCAGTCATCTCCAGCTGCTCCAGTACTGACCTGGCAAAACTGGCCGCAGTCCAAAAGGGCCTCTGGTGGGGGAGATGCCTCTGACGATGCAGTCGAACAGAAAGCTGATCTGCTCACTCTCAGCAGATGCAAGCAGAAAAACACCAGCCCCTGCAGAACACACACTTTATTAGTGTCACTTGTGGTTTTCACTTATGTTTTTTCAGCACTGTCAAGTTTAATATATGGTAGCATTTCACTCTACAGGTAGTAATGCATAAGAAAAATGTCATTTTTTAAGAGCCAGTGTGATATCTGGTAAGACTGCAACTAACAATTATTTTAATTACTGATTATTTTTTTTGTCTATAACATCTCTAAAAATACCGAAAACTGCCTGTCAAAATTTCCTAAACCCAAAGATATTCAATTTACTATCTCACAGGACAAAAAGAAGCAGCAAATCGTCATAATCGAGAAACGAAATCGAAAAATAATCGAGAAAATATTTTTTTATTGAAAAATGTGGAAGTGATTAATCGCTTATTAAAGTAGCTGTCAATATTTTTGTTGTCAATCAACTAATTCATTAATTGACAAACCATTATTTGTACCAATAACAATGTTATCTTTATTAGGGACCTTTTTTCTACAAAAACCTTTTTACATTCAACAAAGAAACCCAGGAATCAAATGTTTAATGTTGTCTAAACACAAGCAGCTGTGCAGGAACTAACCCCAAACAAGAAATATAGAATCAGAAAATTAGTTAACAAAACTACAAATCTAAGAATTCAATGCCAACTTTCACAACAGTTTTCAGTAGCACAATGGACACATTTTATTCCAAAAACAGTACTGAGGTTTGATATCCAGCCCTTCTTTTAGCTGCTGTTATACATTTCATAAAGTAAAAAAAAATCTAATTTCCTCTTTATGGCTCCTGGCTTGTCTACAAGTCAATGTACAGTGTCATCACAGGTGGTCAAAGGTCAAAGGTCATGCTCCCCGGAGCTTTCTTGACCTTCCTCTGACAATACAACCGGCTGTCCATTACAAGTTGTCACCAATAAAGTGTCATAGTGTCATAGTGTCACCCTGTCCCCGAGACCACCCATGTCAAGGCTGACCTTAATCACATTCCCAACACTCCCCTGGCTGTGAGCGGAGTCAAAGGTCACCGGCAAAATCTGCTCAGATGTCTGCACCAATCGAAATTGAAGATGTATTGCATACTTAACACGTTTATGATGTGGATCTGATCCAGAAGTATCTCATCTTATGTTGTCCTCCAACACAATAAATACTAATGTTAGCCTTAAAAAGAGATTAAATTCAGCCTCATGTACTAATGTCAAGCTTTGATAGCAGGTGACTGAACATCAGGTGCACAGACAGAAGCTAGAGTAAAAAAAAAAAAAACCCTAAAGCAAAGCAGAGAACAGGTGGCAGGACTCGCTCTGGTTTACAACACGATAAAGATTCTGCGTAGGAACAAAAACAACTTAAGCGGACCCTCCTGTTCTCTCCTCCAACAGTGATAAAACATACAAAGAAACAAAACTTAGTACATTTGGTCATTAAGTGGGAAGTGTAAATTAACTTGAATCTTCACAGGCACTGAGGCACTTCTTATTTTTACAGCAGCATCTGACACCTAAACAGGCAACCATTAAAGAGGGAGCTCATTTTTTGACAATCTGTACTATTATTTCTATTCCCAAGTGAGACAAACTCATAGAAGTTTATGGAATCAGTAGCAGCTTCTCTCAACAGTACACCTTTTCCCACAACATGACTTTATTCCTTAATGGAGAAATAACTTTATAAATACATTTTAACCGTGCATAGTTTAGTTCCCTCCAAGATATAAAAAACCTGAATTATCCCTTGGGAAATGCTAAAAGAACAAAGTGATGCTGAGTCATTGTGACAATCTTTGACGCAGCATTTACAGCAACTTTTTTTGGCCACTTGTGCAGAGCAGAACAAGCTGTAAACAAACCATTGACAAATCATCACCTCTTAAACGTGCAATATACGTCATTCCGCCCCACTAGTTGTTGCACTATAACACCAGCATCTCAGAACAAAACAAAAGTGCGCATTGTTTACTCAATAAAGTTGGGGGGGGGGGAGCAGCCCCTGAACTGACAGCTCACGAAACTCAGATCAAACTGTCAAACCAGGCAGTGCCTAGTTTGACAGTTTGACAGTTTGACAGTTTCTGTTAGTGCATTGCCTATTTCTCACCTCAAATGTTTTCAGAAACATATTTTAATGCACTGTTTAGCTGCAATTTGAAAAAGTTTGTGACGCGGCCGTGGGAGGACTCAGAGGGACTCACACGCACTAATTTGCACGCGCGACCATACTAGCTTCCAAAACAAAGAACAGAGAGGCTTGAATAACAACACACACAGAGGGAGTGTGACTTCATTCTCTGCTCAGGATGCCATTACTTCACTTTATCTTTATAGCAAATAGTTGTTTGCTGATATCTAGTGGTGCTGATTGATTTCCCAACTCCTGAGGGAAATACGTGGCTCTTTAGCTGTTGAGTGCTCCATTATGTTGACCAGTTAGTCACTAACTGTGTCTGTTTGAGCAGGTAGAGTACAGTGGGTTTTTCGTGCTTTTCTCTGAAAACAGTTGTTGTGGCAAAAGTGTTAGCAAACAGTTGCCTGTTCACACACCCAGTAGCTAGTTGCTGACTCACCAGCTAGTTGCTAACTTTGTCAGTGTGCCATTTGGTGCTATGAAGTAAAACAGCTCTGATAAACAGTTGATTAATCAGCTTCAGGAGGTTGATGAAAGCAGTGAGACTGAACCACAACAGTAAAATTGCGCACCAGAAAACCAAAATAATTTGCTGAAGGACGCTAAAATGCTCTGTAGAGTCAAGGGGAACTGCAGAGTCGAGAGAGGATTTTCTGTTGGTTTGTCACTACAAAATACACCTATCACATTACACATACTAATTCAACTCCTTAATAAGTGTAGCTTTAAATCTCTCTTTATGTGCTGTTTGTCATTCACACCAATCCAGTTATCACTATACCAACTAGGGCTGCAACTAATGCTTATTATAATCATCTATTTTGCTATCAACTACTTTTTCAATGAATCCGTTAATTGTTCAATCAATAAAATGTCAGAAAACTCTCAGAGCCCAAGGTTAAGTTTTGTTATGACTTGTTTTGTCCGATGCATAATGCTCAAAAGAGCCCTAAAATACTTCTCCTCACCATCACAATTTGGCTAATTGGCTCTCATTTCCCACTAAAAAACAGGAAACATTAAGGAAAATCTCTCAGGAAGGACGCAGACAACAGAGCAAAGAGTGTTCAACAGCTGCTCTAACCAGAAGTGAGAGGTCCAACACCGTTACACCGTGTCCCCCTCTGCTGTGGACAAACTGTGCTGAGAGATTACATGTCATAGGAATGCACACCCTTTGACTCACGCAAACATTTACAGTAGATACACCATTGCAGTCCTCCTTTTTTGGTGTTCTTTTTTCTTCCTTTTTTTTTTAATGAAAGTGAAAGTGATGTCTAACCTTATTCACATTATGCGAGATGCACTGCTGAAGATTTAATGGAGCTAAATAAATCACACATCACATTCTTCAGTGTCATGTTTCTAGCAGGGTCATCGTGTGTCCGTAACGCTCTGATGTTCATCGGCTCTCCGGCGTTCTCCTCGTGTCTGTCTCTGTCCCCTCCGGGTGTTGACATACACTCCTCTCCATTCTAATGGTTTCATGTCTATTCCAAGATGTAAACTGTGGTTTATCTTATTGCGGGGGACACACACAGCCATGACTGTTAAAACTGAACTCAGGGACAACTCATGCCTCTCACAATCAGCCTCTTCTCTGGAGTGACGCACAATGTTTAATTTCGGGCGCAGCAGGGGAGATCCTGCACAGACTGAATAATTTCCTCCAACACAATTTTTGTCGTCATGAAGCAGATGTTTTTAATGTCCTACCTACCAAGTCAGAGAGGATGAAACGCACACTTTCCATAATCATCTGAGCAAATCAAATAACCAATAACAGCCCACCATTTCAAATTTATAACTATTAATTGTACTGATTTCCACTACACATTATACATGTCCACAAATATGTGAACATTCATATGTGATTGTGGAACATCCAACTCCAAAACCATTAATCTGGGAATGTTTTCCACAGGATTTTGGTACCCGACTGCAGGGATTTGCTCTCATTCAGCCACAAGACCAGTGAGATCTGGCGCTGATGTTGGGCAGTTCATCCCAAAAGTGTTGAGTTCAGCACTGTGCAGACCACATGGAAGTCAAGTTCTTCCAAACCAAACTGGGAAACCTTCTGCGTGGAGACACTGTCATGATGAGACAGGAGAGTCTTCACCAAACTGTTGCCACAAGCTATTAAAAAAAAGAGAAAATATGATTTGATAAAAATTATCCACACATTTGTGTTTAGGAGGAAAATACACATGATTATAAATTGATGAACGTTGAAGTTAAAGTCCAACTGAAAATAAACTGCCTTTGTTGTCTACTACAGCATACATATCTGCTCTGTAAATCATTTGTCCTGTGTTCTCTTTGAGAAAAAAAAAAAGTCTCTTTTAAATACCGTTCTGCCATCCCCTTACGCAAATCAAGTCTTGCATAAAGCGATAACTTGGCGTTCTATCATAGGCAGAACAGACGGTCACACTGAGCCTGATAGCATCCTGCTACACTACCCGAGAGCCACAGACTCTGAACAACAACCCGAATTAGCTTTCCTGCTAAAGTCTCCTTCTTATCCAACTTATAAACATGAACACACATCTTGTTCTGCACCTTAGCTTGTTGAACGAGCCGCCAAACAAACATTCACTGGGGAAAAGCGCACCGCTAACGTCAGTTAGCAGGCTAGAGAGCTGATTAGCTGCTCAGCTGCAGCATACTCAATGTCACTTTGGTCCTGTTAGATACCGGGTTGGTAGTTGCTCTTCAAAATCCTTGTTAACAACACGCTGTCTGTTCAGTAGCTACAGCAGTTTATTTACTTTGTCTCTGTTCCATATGGTGTAACACCGGTAGCCTTCCAGCTAGTGTCAATCAAACAAGCCTCTGACACGTCCCTCCAGCTGGCTGAGACAAAAAGGAACATTTCTGACATTTTCTTCATTCTAACAATATATTTTAAACAGCCAAGTATATTAATTTGTCACAATGACTAAAAACCACCAGCTTTTTAAATTGGATAGCCTTTTTAAAATTGTAACCATATTTTTTTATCTTGTTTTGGTCTTATTTTTCTATGCTCCTCATTGTTTTACTGTTTCATTTTGCCAAGTTTTTCTTTCTCATTAATTTAGTTTTCCATGGATTCACTATGGAGTCTAGACCAAACCACAAAAAATGGCATGTGAGGGCTTGAGCTGTCCACATACTTCATGTAGGAAGGCCTACTATAGTAAATCAAGGAAATGAGAGCATGACACTCCAAATGGATGTTCTTTTAGCCAGCAAAATACTTCCTAAAACACTCTGAATCGAGGACAAATGTGAAAAAATGAAAAACAATATTCCAGCGCAGCAGCTTTAAGAAACAGCTGCAGCACAAGAAGTAAGTCACGGGCCATTAGCTGCCCTATAAATGTTACTATCACACGCCTTTTCAGTTGAACGAGGACTTATTGGAAGTCCTACAATCTCTCATGATGCAATTTGCACATGTAGATGCTCACCCTTCTGGCAAAGATAAAACACATCTGAAGACTCTTTTTTTTTGTTTGTTTCATAAAATTCCATTGAGCATCTTTCTGATTGTGCCCGCCTGAGGGGGGCAGATGTATGAGCAGAGAGAGAAAAAACACATCAAGTGACTCAGCTCAGCCCACTAATCCTAATGTTGACACTGATGTTCTCTGTGCTGCGATGCCAGTTGGAAGTGGGAGTGTCACACACAAGAAGAATCGGCACGTAAATACCCAGGATGGCATAATGATTTAAATCCATCAAACACAGCAACTTTCATAGGGATAAACTGAATCAAAAGGACTATATTAATTATGCTTAACAAACATCTCTGAATAGATGAATCATGAGACTTTAACAAACTTTAATTTATTAAAAACTAATCCTAGAAACGTGCTTCCAGAATACAACAGAGGTTTTATATAGTCAACTGAATGGTTTCGTTTCCTTGGTCTGGCCCCTCTGTGAATCACATTCATTTGTCCGCACTTGATAAATTATTCATCAGCCTTGCAGTGCAGACAGTAAACAGTGTGATCAAAACGAATCACCCTCGAGTTATTACTGCTCTGCAGAACGAGTTTTCATGCAAAAAGTCCTTAACTTAAAAACAGGCCCTGAAGGAAAACAACTTGTAGCCTAAATTATCAATTTCTACGGACTGCTGGGCCAAAACATTCTTTCTGCAGAGTATTTTTTGTTATTAACAATATGCAAAATTAAGGCAGAGCCACATAATCAATACTAACAACTCAAACTTGGCTAGGAGGGTCAGATACTTTTCTCAAATCTCAAACTCCCAAGTCCTGCAAATAATCATTTAAGTTATTTAGAACAGAAAAGCATCAATTGGCTTGTTTTAATCTGTATGTAGTCCACAAAACATACTTCTTTCTCTCTTCTGACTGTCTGTAAAGCATGTCCTTAATTCACAGTTGCACATGACATTATTCTTCTGGGACAGTCACTGTGATGAGAAGGAGGATATTTTTCACAGGTACTGTTGAATAAGAGCTGCAAATGAATCATCTCAAATCACAGCCAGTGATTATTTCGTCTGTTTGAAAAAGACATAAGTAAAACACAGCTCATATAATGATTTAATGAAGTATTAGCCTCTAATGATATGACCCAGTTTTACTCTGCGTTAGTCTTTTCCAAAAAACCATCAGCTCAGGCAGCGTTTTTAAAACTTTTTTTTTTTACAATGTCTGACAAGATCTTTTGTGCCCTTTTTCTCTTATTTAGTCATTTTATTCTTGCTGTTTACCTTACCTTCTGTTCTGTCTCACTTTTGCTGTGGATGTCCTGTTTTCTAATCCTCCCATTTTGTCAACCACTCACTGTTTTTTGCAGGACTGAATCAATCAACAAAGTTTACTAAATTTCCAATGCTCCTTAAGCTTTGAACTGCTTGATTTTTATAGTTCCTTTAGTTCCCTTCATGCCTTACAAATATGTACTTTTCAGCCTAATAATAAGTTATAGTGATGCTGAGATAAACTATCTGCCAAGCACAAAAAACACACATTTAATGTATCTGCACAATAGCGAAATGACAGATTAGTCTAGAACTAAGCACATCCAAATATAGCATTAAAAAATGATGATATAAGCAGCGATAAAACTTACAGTAACCACATCTTGTTCCTCCCTCAAACACGAATCCGTTTGGTACAGGTCCATATCTGCGCAGGTCTGGAAGGTTCCAGTGGCCAATAATAACAGGGGGGACGTCCCGGGCGAGAGCCAGTAAGTTGTTGCACAAATGAAGAGTGGCAGGTCCGCTCTCTAACTTGGTCCCTGGTAAGACTGCAACACTGAATCTGTGAACTGAGCAAACAGAGAAAGCGCACTGAGGGAAGGCAAATGACAGAAATTACGGCCTTAAAACTTTAAGCATAACTCAAGAACTCAGATTTTCCCATAAGTCTCAACATTCAATACAGCTTCAGTTTCAGCAGACAGATTTGCATCATACTCTCCAATACTGCCATACTACATGTACCCAAAGCATGTCTGACTCACTCACTGCAATGAAATGTGCAGAAATGAAAAGAAAAACAAAATCACAAAACCCGGTAGATGTAGCGTCAAATCTGTATCAGAAATTAGTGAAAAAAACTTGATTTTGATGGTAGATTGAAATTTGTTTTCACAGCTGAGCCTGTAGATGTACGTGACTCACATGAAAAGAGACACATATCACATACACGTGGTCTAGAGCTGCAGCTATTGATTATTTTCATCACAGAATAACTTACTGATTATTTCTCAATTAATCATTTCATCATTTGGTCTCTAAAATGTCAGAAAACAGTCAAAAATGCCTGTAACAATTTCCAAATGCCCAAGAAAACATGTTTAAATGTCTTGTTTTACGTGACCAACTGTCCAAAACCCAAAAACATCCAATTTACAATCATGTAAAACAGAGAAAAGCCAACCAGAGAATGGGTGATGTTTTTGCTAGGAAAAAATGCCTTAAATGATTAATTGATTATTAAAATAATCAACCAATCAAATTGGCTATTGGCATCAGCTCTAACATGATCACATATGTACACAAACTCATAGAGATATCCTTACTTGTACTTACATATACAAAAGCATACACATTTACAGTTCCATACACTCAGTAATAAGTGAGATATTTTATTCATGGCTGCAATAGCAGATGGGACAAAACTTGTCCTTTTCATCAACACACGTCATTACAGCATTAGAGTGAGCATCATTATGTCAGAGAGGACATTCTCTGTGAGTTTTGGGTTTCATTGTTATTGAATCAATCAGCTTGGTAGTAAAAAAAACTCAGAATCCATTGAGATGATAGAAAAATAGAGTCCAGATGATTAAAAAGAGTCTGAGTTATACTTTACAAATAATGGAGCAGTCTGAGTCCTCAGACAATAATTACTTCCATGTGGTTTTGATTTCATTCATCAATAAAAGTTGGAAGAGCAGCTGCACACACAGAATGAAATCAGCAAGTTGGCTCAGATCTAAAGCCCAAAGCAATCAATCAAAAGCTTGTCATAAACATCTGTGTAAATGAGTCTGTGTATTATTGCTAATAAGAACCAAAAGAAGAAAACTGGATGTAAAATTAGACTGAAGTATGAGCACTAAATTTGTGTTTCTGCCTGCTTCGTTTGGCGCATGTCGAGTTCCTCTAACTGACCGACTCTGCGCTGAACAATCTCGGCCAGGTGAGACTGATGGGGGCGACGACGCGGAAATGTCGGCCAGCTGCATCACATCATCGCTCAGGTTAAGAAAGATTCATGTGGTGTCACACGTGGCAACAAAAGCTCATGCGCTCGGTGGCCCCCGGCCCACAAGCTGACAGGTGACATTTCTGCTGGTTTGGACACACTCCAGTCTGAGGCATTAAGACACACACACACACACGCACGCACACACACACACACACGCACACACACACACACACACACACACACACACACACTCATATCCAGCCCTCTCAACACACAGACACAGGTGCATCCTTACCAGCACACATAGATTTCACATGCACACACGACAGACTGGAAGGCCTTCAGGTCCCGTAACACTCATTAGTGAGCTGGACTGCAGCCACCAGCTGAGCAGCCTATTAGTAGCTCCTATTTGTTTCTCGCTTACATAACTTATATAAAATATAATACTTATATAAACCTGAGTCTATACCATTAGTCACGTTTTACACAATGAATGTGTCATTATATGTTCAGCTGTGAGTCGATGTTTGATTTTATGATATTTTTCTCAGATACAAGAAACTAACAATGAATTTTAAACGTTTTTTAACCACCATTCCTGACAAATACAGGTCTGCATGGTACATTCCTGCTAAAAGATCCTGCTGTGAATATGTTGAGCTTTGAAAGCACTCATGTTGCACGCCGAAGACGAAGAACAAAGGACGATTGGGTGTTGTAGTTTATTACAGGCGATGTTGGCAATTCTTAGCATCTAATGTGTCAGAAAGTCTAGAAAGTTGAAAATAGATTAAAACCTCCAGTTCCTCATCTGCACACTTCTGGAGGTCTACTGTAGTGATAAGTTAAGCTTGTACTTACATCAAAACATGTATTTTTTTACACTGGGATTATATTGTGAACATGGATGAGGTATTCTTTGCCGGTAGATGTTTTAATAGCAAACATGCACGTTGCTAACTTGTTTTTTGTTTCATTTCAATTGCAGATGATATT
This sequence comes from Thunnus maccoyii, assembly GCF_910596095.1. Taxonomy (NCBI): domain Eukaryota; kingdom Metazoa; phylum Chordata; class Actinopteri; order Scombriformes; family Scombridae; genus Thunnus; species Thunnus maccoyii. The sequence goes on along the minus strand of NC_056554.1, from coordinate 12,442,236 downwards.
GAAGACCATCAGCATTTCAGAAAATCATTCATAACATCAATGAAAACGTCCCATCTACTCGTTATGGAACCTTATAGGTACTTTTCTTGTTTTTCCAACTTTGTTCTGTTCTATGTCACCTTGTTTTAGAGTCAAATATTCGTGCCTTTGTTTTCTTTCTGCACACATTAGGTCAATCAGTGGTGTAGACTTTTACTCATTTAAAAACCTCTTTGAACATTATCGCTGTTGCTGAGAGCAGTTCGTTTGTTTGTCTGATGCTGTTTTTATTGACTTGTGAACTCTGAAACTCTTACTCTAGAAAGGTACAAACCTGTATCTAAAAATCACTTGTTCTGTGTAGGTTTGGCAGATTACAGGGCACTTTTCTCTGACAGCAACAACACCGAAACCTGCCAGCATGATGGATGAACTAATCCGCTTGTTGAGAATTGCTTTAACTATGGTGTAGCTTCTACAGCAAACAGGCACCTGAACAACAAAACACACAAGCAGCCAAAGCAGGAGTGTCGACAGGTCCCCCTCACCTTCTCCGAGGCTGTATTGCAGGCGGGCGTCCCACGCCAGCAGGGCCTCCTTGCTGTCGAAGCCCAGTAGAGCGGCCTGGTTCAGGCAGAGGATGGCCAGAGTAAAAGCCACACCCTCATACCACTGTCCTGTTTCCAAGCCGCAAATCTCCTCCAAGGTGACACTGGCCCTCTCCTTGTTGCCTTGGGCTTTGTCGGACTTGTCTTTAAAAACCAGTAGCACAAGGCAGTCTGAAGGATTCAAAGAGTTCACATGAGAAGCAAGTATGGGTCAGCACTTGTGAAAATGATGTGTGTAGAGTGGCAGCTGGAGGCCACACTGGGACTATAAAAGAGCTTTATTATTCATTGGAAAAACTATGAAAAAGACTTGCCTGAATATTTAAAACTGAGCGTAGAATTTATACAGTATCTGTACAGTCTTTCCACCATAAGACAAGATTTTTTATACATAGACATCAAACTACAGCATGTATGCTTCCTAACTATCATTAAACTGGTGTTAACATTAGCTTTCTAGCTGTACTAGTCATAGCAGTCCCTAAACAATGCAGTAACTAATTTATTTCCCACTTTTAACACTAATAAGATGCATTCTGACACACAGTAGCTGCTCTCGTGTCCTCTTGTCTTTTGGCACCTTCAAACAATCAAGTGTCAACTGACACAACAAGACTGTGTGCATCTCTCTCCTTCACACACACACACACACACACACACACACACACACACACACACATACATACACACACAAGCCTCTTGACACACATAACTGAGGCATGAGAACAGGCAGCTGTGATAACACCGGTGTCAAAGATCTGAAGAGGAGCATCACGCAACCTCGGTCTAACCTGTGGAGCATGTTGAGCCGTGCAGCACTAAGAAACTTTTGTGTGGCGTAGTGTAATGCAATATAGACACTTCATCACTCCGAATCCCAGTTGGTTAAACAAAAAGGACATAGGTAATTGATTAATTCCAGGGTTTAGACAACCTCAAAACCAGCATCAGGGAAGCTGAAGCCTCCTCTGCAACTAAATAATGAGTCCAAATTCACTACGAGCGCACGCATAGTGCATCTAAAAATACAGCGAGGCTCAGACTATCAGTCTTTAACACATTAAGTTTAGGGGCTATTGTATATATTTTTTTAATCTGTGACAAAACCCTGCATGCATGCAACTCAAGACTGTGAACACGTAGAAAAGATTTGCTGTTGAGAATGTCAGAATAACATTTGTGAACAAATTATATCGACTGTGAGGTTACACAAAGAAAAATAACAGCTTTTGTTAACCTCCGAGTACAGATTCAAAGCAGAAAACTGCGATACTGTGAAAGTTCCCACATTCCGTTTCACACCTAAGTTACAAATGAACACACATTTAACTTACAAGCGTGAATTGTGGCTCTGCTTTTTTTTTCTTTTACAGCCAAAAATCAAGGCCAAAATTTGCATTTAAATGTACTTTTTTTCCCAAAAATTACTTCTTTCTGCTTCACAAAAGCACTTCTTTTCTTCTAAGAGTCTTTGTGTACTTTGTCTAAACAGTTTTTTCTACACATTCACCTACTACTTGCATGTCTTATGCAAGAGTTTTGTCACAGGTTTAACAGGGTCATTTACAACCATGGCTTTGGAAATCCTCTCTGAGCATTATTTCACAAGTTCTAAATCTTTTTAGCTATATTTGAACCCATTGACTGGGCCCAATTTCTGAATAAGAACATCAAACCAGGCTCTATTTAGACAAGAGGGTCCATGCAACTGGAAAACACACGCAGGGCAGCACCTGATATGTTCAAGTTGCTATCTTACTCTAATGTGACGCAGCTGAGGAGCGCATTGGTTTGTTTACGCACTGCGCAAAAGCTTCATATCCATTTGGATAAAGGTCGTAGTAAACAAAGTGGCGTGTGTGCAACTGAGCATCGGTTTTCCAGTAGACGTCGGTGTTTTTTGGGGGTTTTTTTTTACCTGCTACAGGCGACGGCTTGCGAAGGACGAGCCATCTAGTTTTCCACTGTGGAAGAAAACAAAAAGTAGAGACAAACTTTTTTTAAGCACAGCTGAAGTAACTTCTGTAATATCCGTCAGCATATTTAGTCAAGCTTAAACACCTTTTTTCCATCTCTGAGTCTGGCGTATCCCTCCACGACAACAGAATCCGTCATCTTCAGTCATGGTTCCTGACAGCTGCAGAGTCGCTGCCTGAATGAGGGGTCACTTTCAAAATAGCTGCTCTCTCTCTGTGCTTGAGGGGCGCAAAGTCGCCCCCCAGCAAGGCACATGGAAAATGGCATGGGCAGTGTTTGTCTGTGTGTCTGAACACAGCCGACCATGCTGCTGCCACCTGGGCTGGTTTACACCACCTGCTGCCATCAGGGAAGACTACTAGAGGAATCACATAAACCCCAAACCGTAAAAAACTACATCTCATAATGGCTCCTGAATGTTTGATGTTGTTAACAAACACTTGCTATTAGGGCTTGGCCATATGGACAAAATCAAATATCACGATATTTTTGGATCAAATACCTCGATATCAATATTGCAATAATATCGTAGGGATGACTTTATTGGTGCTTTCACAAAATATTTACACCATGACATTTTTGATACATAATCATCAGTAATGTGGATATAATGACTGAGTAAAGGCAAATACTGGGTAGAACAGTCATATCATAAGACGATATCCAAAATCTAAGACGACATCTAGTCTCATATCACAATATCGATATAATATCAATATATTGTCCAGCCCTACTTGCTATAAAAAGAGATGATTAAATGGAATTTGTAAAATATTAAATTAAAAACATTGAAAACATCAGGTGGTTGAAACCTGCTTCTTCATTTGGTCCATCGTGTGTACTTTTAAACTAGTTTCATGTAAAAAAAATAAATAGATAGATAGATAGGCAGAAAAAACAGAAAACATGGCATACAAACAAACAAATTCACCCTTTTATAATTATTTATTTCTCATTTTAAAAGATTTAAATTATATGAAATTGTACTGCACTGTGCTGAAATTTTTTTTTTAGTTTTAGTATGTGAGAAATGTATTTCTACTCCTAATGTTTATTTATTTATACATGTTGACAAAATAACCCTCAGCTAAACATCCACTTACTCGCTTGTTCTGGGGCTTTCGACCATACACCATGGTCTTCATCAGCACAAAGAGTTTGCCTGCCACGTCTAATTCGCATTGGCTTAAAACCAGAATCATGGAAGTTTTGAACATCTACTGTTTCATGACAACTGAGAAAACTCAGTCTCCTGATGAGGACCATGTGATATGGTTAAAAGCACCAGAACAAGCAAAGTAACTAGACCTTGAGTTGAGACTGTTTTTGCCAATGCAAGGTTGTACAAATGCTAAATTTTAATGTTTAATCATTAGGTATTAATAATGTAACTTACATATGTATTTATTTATTATTTAATATTTGATGGCCATTATGTAATTATTATTTTTTACTATTGTAATTGTTTACTGTCTTTTTGTGTTATTGTATGTATTGTAATTTCTGTTCTTCACACAAAGCTAACAAAGCTTTATCAATCAGTAAAAGTTTATTCAGTCACAAAATCTTTCACAGTTAAAATAGATAATTCATTTTCACAAGCATTATATATAATAACATAGATAACAATATAGTACAACATCCCATACATTAAACAAGGTTTATGTCCATTCATGAAGTCTTGGGTTTGCGTCTGATCACTGAATTGATCCAATCGATATAGTTCACCACTTTAGTGTAAACACCAGGTTTCCCAGAGCGGCCACAGCCCTCTCCCCAGCTGATGATCCCATACAGGAAGCTGACATCATTCCTCGCGCAGGCCAGAGGGCCCCCGGAGTCACCCTGGGGAAACACAAACACACATATAAACATTCGTGCACGGATCAAAGCGGAGGCGCACAAACAGCTGAGTCACACACTTCAAACCTAATATATTTCTAAAAATTGCACTCTACCCTAAGATAAACAGTTAACTGTGACATTTTCATTTAAAAGGAAGGAGTTTAAATATTTTACACAGCAGGTTGAGTGGGTAGCCTGGCGCTGCAAACTTCAGATCCTCACTGACTTCACTCAGGGGAATCCCTGCTGCCATTTTAAGTGCCGTCCCACTCTGATACCTCGAGTTAACTTTCCGATATCAACCCTTGCAGAGGCGAGGGAGGAGATAAACAACTATGAAGGTTTTAAGAATCTACTTAAGTCAGAATTTCCAATAGGGCAGAGCAACGAAAGAGTCAAAAAAGGTGCATTTTTCTCTGAAATGTAAGATGTGTAATAGCAGGAGCAAAACCTGAAATTAAAACAATGTGACAATGCAGAAAAAATAAGTATCCCATAGCCTGCAGTGTTGGATTTATTCATCGCCGTCTGTCTCGAAACGCTTTCTTACCTGGCATGCGTCGACGCACCCGTTGAGCCCCGCACAGATCATGTCAGCGGTGACATGGTTGCCGTAGACTTCAGGCTTCCTACAAGAGTCGTGAGGAATCAGTCTCACTCCACCCTCTTGCAGAGTGGAGTAGCCGTCTGCCTCTGTCAAATAAAGACAAAATAATCCATTACCTTACAAAAAAAGTGGATCCTTGTTAACCTGAGCAGGGTCATAGCCAGGATTTTAGAAGTACTGCTGTCATGAAATGCACATACTTCACATAAATCAAAGTCTACATTTGCAATATTTTTTGCAGGTAGAGACTTCACTGATTGCTTTTGATTGGAAAGAGCTACAGATGTTTTCCAGCGACTGATTTACACATCACAGAAGTCTTCACAGGCTGTGACATTTTGAACGTTTTAATGGTGCAACCTGAGCTCGTAAATCACTGCTTTTAAAACTACCGAGACCTTTGGGATGACAAAATTAGTGATGTATTCACAAATAGCTGGTGCCAAATTACGTTTCTAACACTTAAAGGTGCCCTGCGGAGGTTTCTTGTTTCTATGTGTGTTGAATGTGTTTCCTTCCTTATAAAACATTTGGAAAGCCAGTTTTATGAGGAACATTGGTTAAATCCAAATAAAATGGAGACTCACTTGTAAAAACATCACTTAGCAATGAAGCTAGTGTCCGAAAATGATACATGTTACCTTTAAATGCATTGAAAATGTAGACAAAACTTCTGTCAAAATGCTAAAGAGCAAAACAAACACCGGTTCTGCTCTGAGAAATTCATTCATTCATATCAAACAAAGCATCTGTGATCAGTGTCAACGTATGAATGTAGATAGCTGTTATCATATCATCATAATGACGCAGATTTGCCTCATCACTCACTCTCGTGCATGTGTCCCCAGCCGCTGATAGTGCAACAGTAGTCGTCAGGGAACGTCATGTCTTTGTCTGGGAGACAGATGGGTCTGATAAACGGGGTTCTCTTCACACACTTCCCGTCTTGCTTCTTCAGTTTGATCAGGACTGAAGAAACAGAGATGCCACGTTAGAAAACAAGCACACAAACAATAAAGCAAGTGGTAGACTTGAAGACTCCGATACCCTATGAAACTTCCACACCCTCCAGTCAATGTGTGTGTGTGTGTGTGTGTGTGTGTGTGTGTGTGTGTGTGTGTGTGTGTGTGTGTGTGTGTGTGTGTGTGTTCATGAGGGGGAGCACATGGACACAGCTGTTCAGTGACGCACAGCTGTGCAAGCATACTGGGGTATTAAATGAGTTTGTGCGTTTCTGAACGGGGATGGGAGGTCCTCTAGTTTATGTGAGTCACCGGTGTGTGTGTGTGTGAGTGTGTGTTTGAGTATGCATTTAATGATTACCAATGTCATGTAGTGTTGGGTTAAACACTGAGAACTGTTTTGGAAAGATGTACTTCTCCACTCCGAACGTCCTGGTGTTGGGACTGGTGGTGTTGAAATTCTGCTGGCCGAGCACCACGCGAAGCTGCGACTTCAGGGGGCTGCAGGGAGACATATTGTTATCTATCATACTGTAGATAGTGCAACACTTTGTTATCTCAACAACTACTGGCTGGATTTCCTTGAAATTCACTGTGAATGATTCACTGTGAGTCCCAAGAGGATGTATCCTCTTGGGACTTTTCTTTTAGTGTCACCATTAGCCTAAAATTTCCAAGTTTGCACAGGAAATATTCAAATCTAATACGCAGACTGACATAAAAGTAGTCCAGTATATTCTTGCTCCCTAGGGGATGAACCCTTTCTATTTTGGACCTGATTTAATGATCTCTTGGCTCTTCCACTAGCTTAACTCTACACTTTTAGCTTCACTTCTAATAATAAAGGCTCTAATAATAGCTAAGTCCCCAGCATGTTGTTCATTATGCTCAACGCTTTTGTATTGTGCAGTGTAAAGACTCTTGTTATGCTTTAATTAGTTTAATAAAATCCCAGCTGGTACCAAAACCCAGTTCAACAGAGACACTGGCAGGCTTGCAGATATAGTATATAATATACTGTATGAGATGTTCTGTCAATAAAAGGTCTTTTTGCACTTTCAATCATCCAATTAAATGATTTAATGCTTACAAAAAAATCTATCTTTGAACTTGAACAATGACAGCAGATTCCTGTTTGCTGACATCACAGGGAATGTGTGTATGCATTTTCCTGCGTGTAAACAGCATCTGTGCATGAGACGTTTTTAGGTTTTCCTCGAACTGGATGCTTGTCTAAATATAGTGTGTTCATAAAGCTGTGATGCTGCGGGGTCAGAGTCTTTAAATCGCACGCCTTTTGAGTTGTGACCTCTATGTTACCGGCGACGGTCAGAAAAACAGTTCTGAGAAAATAACGCTCCCCTCTGAACCATGAATGATCTGTTTCTGAAGGATTCTGAAGGATTCAAACGAAACGCTTTGAACCTTTCATACACAGGTTGAAAAGGTTTCCCAAGGACTTTTCACTGACAAGGTTTCAGAGGCACTTGATGACATTTTGCGAAGAAAAAAAATAACATTTTGTACATTATGTTGACTCATAAAGGCTCCTGCAGTGACATAAATATAAATATCACCATCCACTGTGACTGAAGTGCACTCGTGACATACTTGCGGAAGAAGCAGTGCGCTGCAGAGACGACCCAGCATGAGGAAACCAGGGTGCCAGCGCAGAAGTCTGACTGTCCGATGTAAATGGCTGCCATCCAGGGGTGAGTACCTGGCAGGGCGGAGCTTCCGCCCATAATCCGCCCCCTGGCGGTCGATAACCTCTTCTTGTGCTTTTTCCCACACACAGGCTTCTTGGCCGGCTTGGGGGGCTTCGGTTTTTTAATGCCGGGCCAGACGTTGATCTGAATTATCCTTTGAGAAGCTACATGAAGAAACAAGTTGAAGCACATGATTATTGAAGAGCTTCAATCTCTGCTGATGTTAAACTACAACAAACTACCATAAACCAGTCTAACAGCTAGAATATTTTGCTAACAGGCATCCTAAAAATACCTCTTCTGATTATTTCCGATTTTGCAGCTGACTGATTCTCCCCTGGAAGAAGCAAAAAAAGCTTTTGTATAGGATGATAATGTTTGAGTGACAAAGCATCCTCCTGCTGCAAATCATATGTTGCGGAGGGCTCAGCAGATGGAAAGAGCTTGTGGATTCTGTGCATACCGCTGGCATCACGACAGAAGGCCAACTGTGCCAAATCCCACTCACCACATAAACATCGGGCTTCACCTGACATGACATGTTGATTCAGGGTGAGTCATTCTCTTTTTTTCCCCTCCTTATCTCATCAAGCCCTTTTTTCTCTCTCTCTCTCTTTAAAAAAATCTCTGCGCTGATCCAGTCGACTTGGCTGGATTCAACGTTTCAGAGCAGCGTGACTCAGCAAAGATTAGCTGTTCTTCGCACTCTTTTTTTTTTTTTTTAATCACAAACATTGGATTTCTAATTAAAAATGGAAGCATTTAATGAGGTGTTTTGATTTTTTTTCTCTCAGATGAGAAGTGTCGCTGAATGTGCCATTTAATCAAGGCTGTGAAAACGGAGATTAACTTTTTATTTTTTAGTATGATGAGATGAATGTTCAAAGAGGCGTCTATGATAAGGACAGCTAAATAAATATGCCATCCTTGACAAGCTATGTAAGAAGGAAATGTCGCTTTTTGGTTTTAACCTACCAAAAACAATAAATTAACAACATTTATCATTAATAAAGCCCAACAGTGAATAGACAGAACAGGGTTAATAATGCAGGAATGGTAAGACTCAAGCAAAATCAAGCTCCCTTGCATATATGTCTAGCCAAACTACCAATTATATGACGCTTTAACCATCTTATTACAGATGCAATTAAGTTCTGCAACACCCTGTGATTCCTAATCTGTCCTGACCAAATATTTCAACACACGTAAGCCCAAAAAATCACTGTCCCGCTGACAAAAAAAAAAAACAAAAAAAAAAACTCCAATCCTGTGCCTCATTTACTCACACACAGCCATCACACAGGAGGGGATGTCACAGTACTCCCAGGAGATGGCGCCGTCATTTAGTGTGTAGCACCACGGCTTCTTGTCCCCGTCTGGGTTTCTGCACGCACAGAAACACAGCGGACAGAGTGTGTGTCGGTATGCTGTCATTGTTTTCAACACATTACTCAGTGCAACATGTGTACAATCAGCCACACAGTGAACAGACAACTATGGTAAATATTTTACTGTCACCTATAAGATGATAGTGATTTTAAAGCTGCAATAAGCAACTTTTTCCCAGCAATAAGTTCACATGATCCGTCAGAGTGTGAGGCACTCTGTTAGTCTGAACATAATCCAAATGTTTGCTTGAAATGTTTGGGACATTTTGGGTCACGTACAATTTTCTGTTAGCGTGCCATATGCTGCTGGGTAGTCATAGCAACAGCATCTGAGGAAAGCAGTAAGAAACAGAAAAAGAACGAATGTACAGGAGATAAGACCTTTTTTTTATCGCAGACAGGCTGCATTCACCGTGTGCTTTTTTTTTTTATGCTTGTGGTGGTTTTATGGTTGCTGGTTGCCACTGAATAGATGTCATTTGAGGGCTCATCCACATGAGTGACAAGTGCTGGCACATGAACTGCACAGATAAGGGGTAGGACTAGCAGACTGCTTTGCTAGCTCAGGGTAAAAAAAAAGTTGGTTATTGCAGCTTCAAGGACGAATTTATGGGGAAAAGTGTACGGAAATCTGGCCTCATAGATAAGCCAGTTAGTACTGGCAACCATCTTTAAGAATTAGGTTTGTTTGCCAGTCTGAGAAACAATTTTACATTTCACTGAATCTCATCGGAGCTCTGCAGGAATTTGTCACACAAAGCGACAAGTTTCAACATACAGTAAATTCGTTTTATCATTAAAAGTAGCTTCCATTTATCATGATGCTTTCAGAAATCTACAGTAGCAGCTAATTCAGAGGATGTCTCAACACACACACACACACACACACCTGCAGTAGGCGTGCTCCCCGAGGCCCCTGAGGGGCGAGGCAACCACCGTGCCGATATGGAGCTCGTCATACAGCAGGTCCGAGTTCCACGGCAGACACCGGGCGCCAGACACCGTAGTGCCCACCACCCCTCTGTAACCTGTGCCCCTGCTGTTATAGCACTCTGTCTCTGGCTCTGCACACACACACACACACACACACACACACACACACACACACACACACACACAAACCACAGGCAGAAACACATCTCAGTCGTGCCAACTTTAAACCTGCAGTGCAACACAGGTGATGTAAACAGTTTAAATGCAATCACACAGTTTCCAAATGCGGGTGAGGAACTGTGTGATGGCAGATCTTCGATTTGGAATCAGTCAGAACAAGTCTTTTAAAAAAAAAGAAATCTCTCTGTGTACATAACAACAACAGTTACAACCACTGAGTACAAGTGTAGCAGCTTGCTCATGTCTTCACCTGCTACTGTTAATCAAGCCATTATCACACCCACATGCATGAACACGCAAACTATAAAGGACAAATACACAGAAGGGCACGCATGAACAATGTCACTCGTCAGCCTGATAAAAGCACATAAGATATGCTGTAATGACGCAGCCTTCAGTTAAATGTTAAAGCTATTACCCATTATTTCCTGCTAAATTTGATGATACTGATGATATTTAGTCACAGCAGATCATGCATCTCTATTGCACTGTCAGTCTCGCTTTTGCTCACCAAAGCTACAGTGCGGTCCGCTGTAGCCACGTCTGCAGCTACACACTTCTTTGCGGGTGGCTATGATCAGTCGACACGTTCCGTCGTTCTGACAAGGGTTCGAACGGCAGGCTGCACACACGAAGGCACAAAATGTCACATATTAACACCATCAATCATATCTCAGCAATAACTTTGACTTCTAGCAGAAGATGTAAGCGTTCTGGATACATTTTCCTGTGCGTCCAACGTTCACTGTTTCTTTGCAGATGATTCACAGTTGTTAATTTTATGAACCTCTCAGTACATACATGCTGTTATCAATGAATTAATTGCAGCCTCAGCAGATTCATATGAACTTTATCACACAGTAGTTCTGTTTCAGTTTTGGTTTACATCACTATCATCAACCTTGTTTCCAGATAGAGCTGCAACAATTAGTCAATTTGCACTTAGTTTGCTGGTTGCAGCTTCTTGAATGTGAAGATTTGAAGCTTTTCTGTGTTATACATGACAGTAAACTGAATATCTTTCAATTTTTGGGTTATTGAGATAAAATGAACATTTGAGGACATCACCATAAGCTCTAAGACATTATATTGTATATTTTCTGACATTTTATAGGCAAAAGGATTAATCAAGGGAATAGATTAACCAATAATGAAAATAAACCTTAGCCCTGTTGGAGAATGTAGCAGCTAAAGAGACAGATATTTCCCTCAGGGGTTGGTGGGGACATAAATAGAGCGAAAAGGAGAGTGAATATTGGATTTACATTCACCCTGTGGACTCTAAATAAATGCTAATCTTGCTCCACGTTTGCTCGATGTGTAAATAAGTGAGTTTGCTAACAAAACCACCATATCAGCTTTATAAGATAATAATATGTCAGTGTTTTACTGTGTCCCCAAAGGGCAAAAAATCAATTAGAGAGGTCTTTTTGAAAGCACAGAACAAATTGGTCCTATGCTGTAATGTACACACAGTATATGTGACCCTGAGTAATCTCCTGAGATCCATTGCAACATCTGTGAAATATGCTGGAGAATAGTGTTCCCACATCTGCGCATCTGAGGTCATCTGAAAAGCACATTCAAGCCCGTTTAACAAAAGGATTTTTTTTTTCACATGACCACTGTAAGATAAGCTCTAACCATCATGAGAAAAAAAAAAAAAAAAAAGCGGTTTCGGCTCAGGAAGCATGGAATCAGTTAAATGTCCATGAACATCCCCCTTTTGAGATGAAAGCACCTTATGGACCCATGGGGTGTGTCCTAAAACACCATTCTTGAGTCACAGTGAGTCATATAATCTGTCTTTTCTTCCATGGCAAGGTTACTCTTGTAGCTATGGAGCTGTGATCAAAGGAAGGGTAGGGCTTGCCTTTCATATCTTTTGCTGTGAGGTGATTTTGGAAAGAGAAAAAAAAGCTTTTTTTTCCAGACTGGGAGGAGACCTGATACTTGTATTTGGTGTGATAAGTACAAAAAAAAAGTTTGTTAAACAAGAAAACCTAAAGCGATCTTTGCTTCAACTGTACTGTTCTCTATCTTTAGTCAATGTTTAAGGTATAAATGATGCATAAAAATGCACGATGTCTCCTGGAAATGTAGCTAATTAGTAACTAAAAGTAAAGAAAGTTCAGTTTGAGAATTTGTGTAAGGGCGTATTGTTTTGAGTTACTATGAGCACATCACCTTATTGGGTTCCACTATCATCAGTCCAACAAAAGCAAACTACAGATTTAAAACAAGTTAGAGCAGAACAACAGCAGCTGAAAGCATGTCTTACTCGTGTAGCGAACTCTTTCACACTTGATTTCCCCTGCCACACATGTGCACTGTTCCACATTACGGAGATGAATTCGTCCCCAAGACTCCCCAATGTCATAATAGCGCAGGTGTATGGTTTCATAGCACTTCTCTGAAAAGCAGACACAAGACATAAAAGGCGATAGGTTGAAATGCGAGAGGGGATAGAAGCGTTTAATGGAGTGTAACAGGGCAAAGTTGAAGGGATGAGCTGAAAAAGATGCATTCAAAGTGCATCCACTTTTTTTTTTTAATGTGTGTGTTTTTGCTTTAATTGTGTCTGTATTGTGGTTAGCAGTCAAAAATCTTCAAATACCAAGTAAAACCCATCTGCAAATGACTCATAACTGACTCATATCTTGTCTCTGAAACTAAAGTTGAAGAGAATAAAATAATAATAAAATATATTTTTTAAAAAAAGAGAATTACAAGAATAATTAAAATAACGTCCATGTATCCTCAATTATTTTACAACGCATGTCAACTGAAATTAACCTTTAAAACATGCATCTATAGGCACTTTTCATCATTTTTTTTGGCATAATGGTCTTAACTGAAGGTCTAATTACTAGCTTTTTCCACAACTTTCAAACACATTTCATGGTCTTCATCAGCAGATGGAGTTTGCACCAGTGTCAAACTTCCATCGCACGATATAAAAGGGGGTAATTTTTAATCTGTTTCTGGTGCTCACTCACACCAAATTCAACTGAACCGATTCCATAACAACTGGGCGCACGCCATCCACTGATGAAGACCATGAGATGTGTTTGAAAGCTCACCAAAAAGCTGCACTGATAGGCACAATGAGATAATGATGGCACACCAAATGAAAGGATTCATGTTTACTGTGATAGATACTTTTGGCAATTAAATACATTTTTATATAATTCTTATTGTCAAAAATCTCATGAAAACCACAAACAAATTGATCCCATTACCAAGTCGTCATCAATGACAAAAACATATGAATGTAGTGTATCAATTAAATTATTGGTTTCACTTTTTTTTCATGGGATTTGTTGGCAATACGAAATAGCCTTATAACTCTGTCACATTTGTTTTTAATACCGTATCAGAACACGTTTTTTTCTTGAACGTACAGAAAGAAAAACAGAAGATCATTTTTAACAACTATAATAATCATCACCAAGTCTACTCACTCTGCTCACACAGCCTCCCAGAGAAGCTCTCGGGACAGGAGCACTCGAACGAGTGTCTGTGCGGGATCAGCTTGCAGACGCCTCCATTCTGACACGGATTCACCTGACACACGTCAGCTGTGACTCGTCGTGACGCGTGGACGAAAACTGGAACGCAGCAACGAGAAAAAAAAAACAAAAGAAAGAGTTTAAACAGAAGCAAAATGCAATACTTCATATAATAATCCCACTTAAGTACATTTGAAATTAATGTGTGTTTGTCAAACTAACCATATGGCAGAGTTTTCTCTGGTGCACAGAAGCCCCACAGCCGGTCCCGGTCAAAATTATGCGTAAGAGAGCAGCTACGACAGAGGGAATAATTATAATACAGTCATTAATAAGTCACCCAGATTACAACATGAAGACACTTTTATAATGACGCATTAGGTTAGGCAATATGACAATAATCAAGACATTTTATCTCTTTGACATCTTTGGGTTTTTAACATTGTGGGAAATGTTGCGTAAAACTGCTTTATGGCAACATTGGGCAGCCAGTTTGATTCTAAAGGAGGGAAGAAGAAAAACTCTCCCAACAATAATCAACCAACTCTGTCAATTATCCACTAATTTAATCAAAGTCACATCAGCATACCTGCACACTGCTCATAGCAACTGCTGTTCATAATAGCAAATCCATCTCAGCACTGAGCACATCACAAAATATTGCAGTAACATTATGTGTATTTGTTGGGTTGTATATAATTGGATTCATGTTGCTCCAACTTGCTGGCACCCACCCTTCCTGTCTCTAGTCCAAGGAATGATGACTGGAAAGCTCTTCAAATGCGTTTTTTTTTTTTTTTTTTCAAAGAAGATTAAATTAACAGCAATAAAAAAAATGATGGTTTTATTGTGACAGCTGTTTATACTCCCTTAGGATAAACGGCATGAAGTAATAAACCTGCTGTAAACTACAACTTTGGTTAGACTTTAATAGGAATTTTCAACATTTTATCTCATGTCACCTTTTAAAAACAAACATGATTTTCTTTATGTGACACACAAATCACTACAAGACCCTCCAGCGATTATAGCAGTGGGGGGAATTTATTAAAGCCAACTAGCTCATTACCTCATTAGAATTTGCATTATGTTTCCCCATGACACTGTTGCATAAATCCCTCATCACTGAGAGCTGTAATTAGCTATGACTACACAATTACATGCCACATGAGTGTCATTACTGCCTGTGACATATAATGGAAAATACCAGTGTTTGATGTTCATATGAAGTCATGACATGGTGTGCGGTTTGAGTGTGTGTCTGAACAAAAACCAAAATATGACGAGGCAGCATTTCTACCTGAAATGTTTGAGTTGTCTCTCTGTCTAATTCGAGTGTGTGGTAACTTTTGTGCGATTACACACACACACACACACACATACACACACACACACACACACACACACACACACACATTAGTGACTGTTTGTGTAACCAAGACAGCAGGATCCAGTCTAGCTGGCTAATGAGGAGGACTCACAAAGGTCTTGAAGAGAGGATGGTGATGCAGCGGTGATGAATCCTTCCTCCCAGACGAAATGGGAATTTACATTCTTTGCCCGTTAAAGTGAAAACTGGCAGCAGAGCAAAGGAAAAAAAAAAAAAGCAGTTTGTTTGTGACTTTTACTGAAGACAAACAGGCAAAAACACACAAAGACACAAATCAGAAAAGTGTCCGAAACATTTGTGCAGCTTCCTCCACTGACATCTTTTGACTTCCATCTGATTGTTAGACAGTAAATCCCTGAGCTAAATCATTTCTGTCATGACAGGTTACACACCAAACAAGCCTTAGCTCACACATGTTTTAACATTTCCTATGTTGCACCAACAACTTTCTCAGTTTCTGCAGCTGAATATATATCAGATTCACTGCCAGTTCAATGTGAACCCCCCTCCCTCCCTTCTCTTTTTTTCCTTTTAAATTAAACACAGGACTTCTTGGAGGTGAAGTAAAACCTACCTTTCCGGCTCTCCCTGTATGGCTCTTTGGAGATGGCTGCTTCATATCCAGACACTTCAATGCGCTGAAATCAAGGAAGAGGAGTTATTTCACTGCGTTTTCGCTTATAACGCACGCAAAATGGATTTAAAATAAAAACAAATTTAAAAAAAAAAGACGCACAGAGGTGAGTAGGATGTTTAAAACTTACCGCCCATGCACTGAAAACACAAGGTAGAAAGAGTAGTATAATGTATGCCATGATGAAAGTTTGCATCGTTTGGGTCCCTGGTGTCCGGAGAGGCTTATTTCCTGAAGAGTGTCTGTGTGCCTGTCACGTTATATCTGTCAGTTTCAGAGCCCTCAGCCTGCTTTTGGTCATAGGAAACGTGGGAAACCCTGCAAGTAGTATCCTGTTCCTCACAATTTCAAGCTGTATTGAGTAAACCCGTTGCGTCATTAGGCTTGTCTATCTCTGAGGCATCCTATATCCCCGACTGGTGTTCCCTCAACAGCCTCTCTGCAGACGCCCACGGTTTAACATTGCAAGTTATAGACAGACACAGAAGAGTCCAAAACTTTCCACAGGCGGAGGCGGGGGTCCGGGGTCAGCTGGGGTCCCCTTTCCAGCAGCCTCCTTACTTTTTCCCTGGGTCGCCTGATATTAAATTTTTTTTTTTAAAGCCGTAATGTCGACTTTTTCTACGTTAACACATTTTATTCTTGTTTATGCTGTGATGTCTGGTTGTTCTGCAGTGTTTTAATTGTTAATAAATATTCCCGAATGAACAATATCTCATTTAGACGGTTCCTGTCGGTGCTTAATTGCAGGTCAATGTTCAATTAACAGCCAGTTAACAACAGCAGCCCCGTTGTGACGTCACGGGGCTAAATGGATAATAAGGGTTTAGCATATTAAGATATTTTGGATGAGAAACAGGCCAGAAAGTAAAAATTAAGGATTTTTTTCCCAGCGGCGTGGCTCTAACCATTAAGCAAGTTATTTTAACAGAAACATTAGGACACAATAGTAACAATATGAAAGAAAATTAACTTCAACTCTTATGGAAAGCAATATAACCCTGGTTCCAGATCTCTCATAGCTGCCCACATCTAATTACAATTTAGTCAGCGATTCAAAGTGATTTCAGTCCAATAATCTAGGCTATAACTTCATAATAAGCTCATAATTAATTCCACAGAGAGTGACGTTTTATGTCATTTTTAATCAAACCAATATTTTAGTTATTAGCTTAATTAATGCTAACAGGATAAACATTTGTATTACCAATAATAGCATAGCTACCTGTCAAAGGATGTGAACCAGACACACACCAAGTGTTGTTAGTTGAACTTTAAAAATTCAACAGGTTAAAGGGTCACTCATGCAGTAACACTACTGTACTTATGACTATAGCCACTGTAAACCCTTTACACCCTGAGGGTGTCTCTGTTTGAGGTAAGCCTGTGTTACAAAGTGAGGCCATTCATTGTTTAATCTGTCTCTCACAAGTCCCCCAGTTTTATTTTTAATTTATAGTATTTTTTGGAAACAGTATAAGATATGACAGGAAATGAGGGAGAGATCTGTGTCTAAGGTCCCTGGCTGGGGATGTCTCATTTCATGGTCAAACCCCCCTTAACCTCTAAACGATGGCTGAGCCCCAAGACTCACAGTTTTATGGAGATGCATTACTAAATCGCTGGAGTATCCCTTAAACTTCAACAAAGTTTTTGCACACAGGTTTATGCCTGCATTGAATCAAAAGGAACCAACAGGTGGCACACCGTTGTCCCTTGACCTCATTTTATTAACATACATCAGGTTCATAGACCTTTATCAAGTAAGGAGAAATTTCACTGATGAAGGTCTTTGAACCGAAATGACGAACAGAATATAAGATTATTTAAGTTTATTGTAATTATAATAAGGACCTCTGCATGGTTTTGTTTCTTCAAAATACAGGTCACACTTGCTGCAACCGACTAAAAAATGTACTTACTTCAAGTTGGAAGCACAGTTTTGCTGTTTATTTCTTCAGAATGAGACTGAAGAAATACAGGTGTGCCTGCAAGAATCCCAACATACAGACGTAGCGCCACAGTAGCTACTATGGCGAATGGCAGAAAAGTTGAGAGTGGAAGCAGTCTAGACATCAAAACGTTCACATCTGGGTCACTGAGTTATCTCCAGTTTTTTGAGATCAAGAGTTCAATCTGGGGGTGTATTAGAGATCAAGGATCCAGGAGGAATTACTGTTCCCACTGAGGAACAGTAACAGCAATAGCTTTGAGTTTAGTGAAGCATAAATGTGAAGAGCTAACCACTGTAGGCCAACTGTTCTATCAGCATTCCAGCAGTGACATGCTGTGTCAAGAAAAAACTCCCCAGTCCTATTATCTAACCTCTAATTTTCACCAGCTGTAATAATCTCTCTCCAGATGCTGAGCGAAAAATACAAAGAGGAGGCTGAGCGACTTAACAGCACGTCCTCAGGTCCCCAGGTGAGGGTGGTGTGTTTCAGAAGAGGAAATTGTTCAACTAAGACAACGATAACTGTTAATTATTGACAGTTTTGCTTAACTTAGCAAACACATTTAGCTGGACAAATATGCCAAGTAAGAGAATCCAGTGCTGTGAGTGTCTTATGTAAGACTTTGGGTTATAAACTACAACAGAGGAGTATTGAAAGTATTTTTTTATGAGGTGGACTTAGAGGTTACGTTGGTGAGGATTTCCCTCCAGGCAAAAATACCAGAAGTATTTGTATAAAATGTGCATATTGCAAATAAATAACTACACTTTTTCAAAAGAAAGACGAGCATCTTTTTGTTTTTTTGGAATTACAGCCATCAAAGTTTTTTAATCATTCAACATTTGAACAACCTCAAGACCACAGAAGCAGGAAGTACAGTCAATAAAGGTACCGTCATGTATCATCTGTAAAACAGGAAGAGATATAATGAAGAAATAGTTAAATAAGAAAGAAGAAAATTGTGGTTTGCCTCCCTTATGATCCTAAAAACAGGGTCCTGCCTACATATAGTCCAACAAAAGTGGGTACCACTTTCTTATAGGGCACACTTTACTTTCAGTTTGACCAAAAATCCTAACTCAAGGTCCACTTACTAGCTTTTTCTGTAGCTTTTAACTGCTACTCACGGTCTTACTCAGCAGGAAACTAGTGGAAACAGCTAGTAAGTATGCAGTTAGTTAAAATTTTCATGTCAAAGTGTTTATAGCACTTTAGAAAACAGTAAAAAAGCTTTAACTAAGAACAGTATTGGTTTACTGTAAATTAACAGCTTATGATGCATCCATTAACTATAATTTATAAGCTATTTGTCAAGTATGCCTTATTAGAATGGGATACCTGGGCTCTTTTCCATGGTTGTCCTTGGTCTTGCATGGCTCATAATAGAATTACTTTGCGCTTAATTAATTAAACTATATAACAAAAACATATCACTGTCCCAAAATTACAACCAGTACTAAAAATCAACAAGATGACACCAGCATTCTTAACAAATTTACAATATCTATCACCATAATATTGATTTTTTTTCTTTTTTTTTGTGTTTGAAGTGGATATTGACAGCTTTGTACATGCAGCCCATCAATGGACTTATTCCCTTTTAAAAGACAGTGCCTCAGGCTTTAAAAGTGCAGCAGTAGGGGGTGGATCCCTTTAGACAACAGTGGCCTTGTAAAGGTCTGTCTTGCAGTCTTTGCCCTCTGGTGGGTTGCGGCCATTATGGGGCATCTGGGCGTTCCTCATCCTGCTCTGGCACTGCCGCAGCTCTGCGACGTAGCCCTGGAAGCTCAGGCTGAGCTCAGTGTCCTCTCCCTGGGATGTCTCCAGTGTCCCCTCCTCCAGATGTACCCCCTCCACATCCATCACCTCCTGGACCGCCGGTGCAGCATCGGCTCTGTCTGCGGGTGTTTTGGTGTCGGTGCTCGTGTCTGTGCTTCCCTCTGTGCACAGGAGAATAGAAAGATATGGAAAATTCAAGATGAGTTGATGTATTGTATGACGGTCAAGATTTTAATGACTATTTATGAAGGTGGTTGTGAAATATGTGAGGCAAACACTTAAAGGGGACATATCATGCTTTTTGTGATTTTCTTTCATTTATATACTGTTATATTGTTGGATGTCTATGTTAAACATAGTCAAAGTTCCAAAACTTGAGGTGAACATATGTAAAAATGCCACCTTCAAGTCAAAGGTCAGGGCTTCAGCCTGCTGTGAACGCCCTGTATGGAAGATTACTTCTACTTCCCCATCGAACTTACGTTGGATTGTTCGCATATGCCCACAAACAGGGGTTGTTTATATTGTCCGCTCACATATTTCAGATTGGATTCAGGCTTGAACATGTACATATGTATTTAAAGTTTATTTTTTAGAGAAATCTGAATACTGCTGTTTACGTAACCCCCAGGTGTCTGACAGGCAGCAACAGAACAGAGTAAGCTCATCGAAAGGGGGGTCCTGTCGTTTTTAAACTGTAAATCCAGCAAAGATTTACCAGCAGAGCCCCAGAATATCAATGTCAACCTGGAAATGTGCATGTTATGTCCTCTTTCACAGCTGTTCTCACTACACATCAACAGACCCAAGAGACATTATCATTCATTTGGAGTCGTCCACTTGATGTGGAATGTAAGCTCAAAATTTAGCTGTTTTGATTTTCACTCATTCGTAAGGGAAACATCTGGCTATTTGCATATTAAATACTCCACTATGTTCATTAGCTAGTTGCTAACTTTGTCATTTGGTGCTGGGTTTACAGTCCAGAAAACCAAAACAATGAGATAAAAGATGTTTAAATGAGTAAAACACTCAGTCAGGCGGTAATTATCTGTGGATTTATCACTACAAGCAACTCATTTAACATTACATCGTCATTTGATCCATTTTTAATATAATATTATTGTTATATTGTTGTTATTAGTGCAGCTTTAATTAAGTAAATCACAACAAGCAAACAAGCACTAAAAGCGACATGTGGTTGTTAAAAATGACAATGACCAAACATGGATACAAAATACTTGTCATACTTGTCCGTCACTTCATTTCTCTGCATCTGTGACTCATGTGGGCTCACAGACGACAAAGCATCAACTATTTATTACACTGGCCATATGCTCAGCATAACTATATTAGATTTTAGTAAATCTAAGACATGGAGAACTTTGTCACCCATCATCCCTTGGGTGCACACATCAGTTTAATATGTTTGTATAATCTGACAATTGTATAGGCTTGTTGTGTAATCTGGACAGCTGTTGTCAAGACAAACTTGATGACATAACTGTTTCCGCTTGAACTTGCTTAACATGCTTGCCAAATCATGGCAAAGGACTGTGAATGAAACAGGACGGGATTAAACGTAATAAATCATTGCGTCCCTGTCACATGTGGTATATTTCAACATTAGCACTTGTCATTTTAAACAATTCAAAGCTGCATGACCTCATCAGGAGGCCCTGAACACGAGCCAAACCACAAACCGTAAACATCACATTTAAAGAGGATGTGTCGGGCATGGGAATGACGTTCCCCTCTTCATGTGCGAGTGTATTCGGGTGGCTAAAACCAGGAGTTTCCGGGATGGTGGCATTAGAGTTATGATGAGTGATAAACTCTCCACATCTCATCTGAACCCTGTGGCCTCGCAGATTCTAAACACAGAGGCTCGAGTGACTCAAACACAGCACTTCAAACCATAGACTCTCCTCTAGCTGTGATTCACTGCTGTTCAGTACAGATGTAAACACAGCCGTAGAGTTCTAACAGCTGACCTTACACAGACCTTCAGCAAAAGTACAATAACAGTACAACTGCAAGCACTAAGGTGAACCTCCAACTAATTCAAGGATTTCTCAGCACCTGTCGAAGTCTTTGAGTACTAAAAATCTGAAATGATTCAGTCCTCTTGTCATAGTCGGTGCTTTATCACCACAAATCTCTGTCGCAGGGTTTTTTTCCGCAGGATGTGATGTATTGATGCTGGTATGCGGAGCTGCTAGATGACGCTTTTTGATGAATTAGGATCTGATGAATTAATAAGATTTTGTAATTTCACTGCCATGAATTTATTCATCTATCCATCCATCTTCCCGAAGGGGTCACAAGGTGATTAATAATGAAAAAAATCTTATATCTACTACATAAAGTTCTCCTATAATTGCTATTTACTTGTGAAATATCAGATACATTTACATACAGTAGGTTTGTAAATATATTCAAATATATGTGAAGATTAAAAAAAAAATTGTACTTATAGCTCATAAAACTTCATTAACTTGCTTCATTATAAAGGGTCAAGGCTTTACACGCACTTATTACCATTCAGGGTCAACAGGGAGGGCATTGAGGGGTGAAATCAGGACCTTTTTTGTACAATAAATGACTTATTTTGAGATAAAAAGTAAAAATGTTTAGAGGTTATATACTGTATGTTCAATCAAGATTGTATAATTGTATTGTGCATGAAATTGTGATTGATAGGCTGCTTAAATCTGTGTTCTGCACATATGGCTGATTTTGCTTACTCATACATCTTTGGAAGGAGGGGAAAATTGGAGGGGAAAGTCCAATACATTTTTTTATTTTAGTTTCTGTTTCTTTAAATTCCTCCCTTATCTGCAAGACAGAACCTCACAAGCATAGGTGTCTTTATTTTTTACCCATACAGCCTCCTCATACATGTTTTCAGCTGTGACGTATAAAAAAAAAAAAAAAAAAGATCTCTCGGCTCAGCTGTTTAACATGGGCATTCCTCCTGTGGTGAGTCTTGTCCACAGTCATGGCAGCAGCAGCAGGGAGCTGAGAGAGACTAGCCAGACTGGAAAGGACCCAGTTACACAGTCCTCACTGAGGCCGACTGCCAAAGATCTGCTTCCACTCCTCCTTGACCGCCAGATGGATGATAAGGCAGGCCTGGGGTCAGCAAACCGCCAGCTCTCAGAGTTGACGCAGAGACACAAGAGGGGAAGACAAGTGAAACAAGCCTGGAGGAAAACTGAGCCATGTGGCCCCTCAGGTGCACAGTGCTGAAACTCTTTTTGAGTCATTACAAAGCACTTTTGGAGATAGAGGAGGTAGGTTTCCCATTTACTTCAAGGAATCCTTTAAACTGGTCCATCCGGGCCAAACTTTCCTCTGACTGAAAACTTAAAGACTTCAAAGAGGAAAAAGAAACATAATCTCTGTATAAACTTAATAAGTTATTATGTCGCTAAAGATAATTCTTTTTTATAAAATTAAATGCTGTTATCAGTTTATGAAGAGGGCAGCTGCTGCACTGTTGACTTGCCCTAATCAGTATCATATGAATGGAGTTAGACTGTGTGATGTCTCCCCCTAGTGGAAACTCTGAATCACCGTCGACCAGGATCACAGACCCAACGCTTGCCAGACAGGGAGAAGTTATTACAGCAACGATTAAGAAATTATCCTGGTAACATAAAGCTGCAGTTCTGCTCCTCTGGATAAAGACCAGACCCCCTTATGGTTTTGATTTCCAGTCTATTCAGGGGCTAATTTACACCTGATAAACCAAATGATTGCTGTAAACTACCTGTTAGGCCAGAAATACTCATAATGGTACTGTTTTATAAGAAATTTTAGTGTCTTTTTAGTGCAAGATAAATTCTATTAATCTTTGTGGTTGATGCACAAATTTCAAAGTTTCCCTTGAGCTCGTTACGTGTGCAGTTTGGTGATTTTGTAGTAGAATCTGAGGAGACATGAACTCCTCAAAATCCTTTTATCCACATATGTAAGGACAAAATCTTGACTATTCTCTTGCTACCTCTTTTCTACAGCACTTAATTATTTCTGATGTGTCTTGTAAGCTTTGAATCAAGCTGAACTGAGGAACATGTTGATCCACCTCTGCAGTAATTATATCTTATTCCCTTGGAACAGCAGAGGGCGTCAGTCTGACAGTAATACACGAACTGGAGAGAGATGTCTGCAATGACCGAATCAAATATACTGACAGTAAAAGAGGAGAAATGCTCTTTTTGAAACCACACTTGGTTAACTTCTCTTGCTTGGACTGATGGACTCAGACAGTTTCGGTGGCTGTTTGTGCCTTAAACACATTATCATGTCTGTGAGCGTGACTTTCCACCCTTTTCAAAGTGTAACAACTTTATAATGTCTCTAAAAAAGTGAAGTAGAGGCGTGTTAACTTGTTCCATTTCTGCGTTTGCAGATTCCTGCACAGATTTAGCCATACAGAGCGTAACAAAAATGGTCAAACTGAATCATAGCAATGTTTCTATTTTAGAGACTGGGGAGAAAAAGACTGAGAGAAATAGGCAGGGAAAATAGATGAAAACCAGTAGTGACAGTTTCTATCTGTGTCTCAGTCAACTCGTGGATAAGGTTACCATGGCGCCCGATGGTGGGAAGAATCGGCGCTGATGCACTTAGCAACCAGAAAAGAGGAGCGAGCCTGTAGAAAAGCTGAAAGGCTTCGATTCCTCCTCATCATCATGTGTACATATTACCTTACTTTAAGGCCTATCTATTAACACAAGGCAGTAAGGTCAGAGCGAACATGCTCGTCTTCCTCCGATAAAGTGCTTTGAAGTGCGAGGTACTCATCAAAAGAGATTTTGTTGCTGGAAAACATGTTGAGCGTGATTATCTTCTCTTTTTGTGGAGTTCACAGTGTTTCAAAGAAGGCTATCTAGGGTTTTTCTTTCAAGCTCAGAATCAAAACACGCTGCGTCTAATTGGATATCTGAAATTGCAGAGAAAGCTTTTGGCTTTTTTTTTTTAAATGTCACATCATCTGTAGAAGAAACAATCACCGTCACAAATCCATTCACCTCTTGATTGTAAAATCTCACACAGTGGAGGAGTATGTGGGTGGGGGGGGATGTCGAGTAAAGGAGGAGAAATAGAAAAATGAAATCCATCTGCAGGAGATGATAATGATCTGGCACTCCGTACAGAATCAACCGACACTCCTGCACACAACGGCAAGCTTTGAAAAGCACAAGTTTAACAAAAGACAGGTTCAAGAGATCCATAAAGCCACGTTAAAGCTACACACACCAGAGACCATAAAAAAAAACAACAACACACAATACACCAAAGCAGGTAGACCAAAGCAGACTAAAGACAAACAATGTTTAACAAGACCGCACAAACCCGCCACACTGAGCAATCTGAGCACAAACAGACATACACACCGAGCAGCGACACCCCTGGCACAAGCGCACACACACACACACACACAGAGAAAAGTACATAAAGGAGTGGGAGCTGATGAGAGGAGGAAGCCACAAGACAAAATGAGACAGAGCTAAGGGAGAACGGGAGAAGGCATGCGGAGGCGGAGAGGAGAAGATGTGGTGGTGATGGTGGTGGTGGTGGGGAGGAGGAGGGAAGGAGGGAGGGAGGGAGAGGAGAGGAGAGGAATTGAGCTCACAAACGTGTAAAAAGACAGACGAGAGTGATTTCCAATTCTAACATTTATTAGATCTACTGAATCACAGGTACAGAGTTTATTGGTAGTGATTATCTACATCAGGCATCTGGAGAGGGATTGAATGACCCAGATAAAGAATGACAGGCAATTCAACAATGTCACCACCGGCGCTAAGCAGCACTTGTCCTCCAATGACTAATTCTTTTTTTTTTTTTTATCGTTGCTCAAATTGCAACAGTAGGAGCTGACACCATTTTAGTGACTCACTGGTTTTAGAGAGTTGCGTAAGAAAAAAAAATACAAATTGCGTTTTGACATTGACATTGTTGAATTGCACTTAACTAGAGGTGGTGGGATGGAGAGGAACACAGCATTTGTTTTGTAATGACTGACAATTTCATGTTTCTGGTTTGCTACGATGTTTTTCTAATTGTACATGATGAACCCATAATGCCAGGAAACACAAGCTGCTAATCTCATCACTTTCAATCGCTCAGTTGCTCTGAATTATAATCATCAGTACATTTACTGACTACAGTACTGTCAAATATTGATTGTTAATCCATATGCATTATGCATATATATTATTTATATTCATAAGCTCTGCAATCAGTTACATCTGCATTCTCATGCACCCAAAACTACAAAATAAACTCTAAATATTTAACTGGAATAAACTGATCCCAGTCATGTGGCCAACCCAACAATTTGTGGCATGGGAAGTGACATCCAAGTAAACGTTACTCACTAAACAAAATATACACATCACTATTTACAACTTGATCTGAGTGTAATCAGTCAATCACACACATGCTTTGCTATGTTTATTAAAACAAATCAGTTTAAATGATTGGCAAACTGAGAAAGAGTCAATATCAATTTGTCATTAAAGTGCATCAGAGTCAGTGTAGAGTTTAATCATGAAGGTGGTCTGGTTTAGACCACCGGAGAGAGCGCACACATGCACATACGACACACACGCAAACACACGGAGCACTGGTTTATTACACTGTAGAAATACCTGAACTGGACTTTCCCTCTCCACCTGCGTCTTGAGGGTGGGACAAGGGTGGTGGTGGGGTGAAGTTGGCCTCGGGCAGGCTGCCCTCGAAGGACGGCATAGGGGATGGAGATGCGGGCAGCAGGGTGCTGTTGGGGCTGTTGATGTCGCCCTCCCCGACAAGGGTCAGGTCGCTGTGGGAGTCCTCCTCCACGGTGCGGAGGCTTGGCCGGGTGTCTGAGGGCCGGGGGATGGGGGACAGGTGGGTGCCGAAAGGCGCGTGGCGAGGAGGGGGCAGCATGCACCGCCTGGCCGCGGAGTGTCCATTGGCGCTGGAGCTGAGGGAGGAGTCCAGGCTCTCCGATCGAAGGCTGGAGGTGAGGGGCCCGCGCGAGGAGACGCCATTGCTTCGCTTCAGCGAGTCAGGAGTGGAGCAGGCCAGGTCAGAGGAGACGGAGCAAGAGGAGGTGGAGGGAGCCAGACGCAGGAAGTCGGGAAGCACCAGGTCTTCTTTGCTCAGGAGCCCGCGCTGGTCGTTGGCTCGGGTGCTCTGCGCCCGGCTCAGCAGCTCAAAGAATTCTGAAAAACAGATCAAAGACGTTTCATCACTTAAACTTTCCAAATAGGTGAGCAACTGGGAGAAAAGGATTAGTTTGGTTTAACATGCAGCGTAGCAGCCTCACCCTCTAGAGCTACCAAGGAGATCAGTTAGTCCTGAGGCAAAGCAGAGCTTAGAAATCCACCAGAGGTCAAAAAAAAAGAGAGAAAGAAAGAAGGAAAAGGGGGATTTACCTTCAGCTTCATCTATATTAATCTTTTTCTGTTTTCTCTTTTCCCCTGGGAGTGCAGAGTCTGGTCCACTTGCTCTCACAGAAAAGTCCTTTGGTGTTGACCTCTCATCTCCCTGCAGATGCAACAATAACAATGCACTCTGTTAGGGGATGGAGGGATGGGGAGGGGAGGGGGGGGAGGGTCATAAGGGGAGGGTACTGTGATGAGGCTAAGCATGAGCTGCCAAGCACCCTACTGAGCGAAGTGTCCAGATTTACTGAGACCATGTAAAGATGAACCTGGTCCATCTGTTGGCTCTGTGTCTTTACCGACCTTGCTAGTATCTACAGCGAGTATGATCTGCCTACGTGTGTCTTCATAGCTTATGCACAGAAAAATATGAGCGAGTGAGTCAGCCGCAGGCAGTGTTAGGGTGAGGAATACCAAAAAAAGAACCAAACAGGAAATACACACCAATTGAAGGCTTAGCATCGGCTAAATGTTAATGACGATTAATGTGGTCCGCTATTAAATGATACTGAATCTTGCAGAAGCAGCACAGCATTAGAAAAGGACAAAACACCACATCTGGACATTTGGAGTACTTACTGTTGCAGAAAGACTCCTGGTTGGAGGATGGCTTTTTAGGGAGGAAGACTTGGATTTGTCTGTTGAGGAGAGAAGAAAACATGAAAAATTCATCAGGTAAGATTGAGAAGAGGAGAGAGAGTGAGACGGAGAAGGGTGGAGAGGACACTTAAAGACAAAGGAGACATGCAAAAGAAAGAAGTGGAAACTTATTTTCTAGTGTCAGTTAAATGTATAGAAACTGGTTTCCTGTCCAAAAAGGCAAAAAACAACTTCTACAATCCATTTACCTTTATGTTTAGTTTTTATGCATTTATGATATTTAGTATTAAATATTGGACTTTGGTGTGTTTGATAGCCGTACCTTTCCCTGAGGCTGGGTCCACTCGCTCCAAGACGACCCGCAGGCCATCTAAGCTCGATATGGGGGCGCCCAAATCCAAAGGCTCAGTTTGTCCACTCTAAAACAAAACAATTTAAAGGTTTGAACACATGAGCATGATCACCTGGTGAGCAGAAGTCTGAATATTTTGCTATTTAATATCTCATTTGAGACATTTGACATTTGAGTTCAAGAGCATTTTGCTTAATTTATGAACCATCTTTCAGCTCCAGGTCTACTCTATAGTACAGTTATAATGCCTGGAAACCCACAGGACTAAAATACATCATCTGGTAAGGGTTTAGGGGAGGAGTAAAGAGCCGGCATGTTTGAGGAGTGTCGTCATTCTTAATTATAGCCCTTGTGCTCCATCTTCAGAGGCTGGGCTGAGTCAGAGTGCTAACCACCGTGTAGAGATGGAAAAGGATGCGGTCGCTTCCCTCCCCTAACCATAATACTCCACCCTGTGGCACTGTCAAACACTGCACAAGCTGCTCTCTGAACACACAAGAGATTCAGAAAGATTATGGCATTGTAGCCACCGGGGACGACTTACTATTTTGGCCACAAGATCGCTGAGGTGGAGGCCATATTTGGCCACAACGGGACGAAGGACTTCAGTGACTGGTTTGGTAGGTTTGGCTTTCAGCCCCACAGAGCGATTAATGGGTACCAGGTCCAATCTAAGAGCAGAGAAAGAGCAAAACTTAGGCATTAAAGAAAAGTCAGAAAAAGCTACATTCATAGGAAATCAATAGATCCGAGTACACTTTGATTCATACCTAAACAAAGTCCTCTTCTCCAGCCTCAAGTCTCGTGAGCTGAGGGTCAAGCAGTCTTGGTCCAACACTAAAGGCTATGAGGAAAAAAAGCATGACGCCACACATTAACAACACATAAAACCATATACACTAACATCTTTATTCAGGAACTGAACGATACAGTCTCCATTTTAATCCTCTGTAATCTCTTCAATTCACTTCAGTTAAATTCAGATGTTTTCAGTTAAGTTCTAACAATGACTCCTCACAAAATATAGCATGTTCAAATTGGAGGTGTAATCGTACTGGATTTACCAAAGTTTGGTTTATAATAAACAGGAGGTTGATTCGATTCACTCAAGAGATGCTTGAAGCACTGCTCTGCTTCCTGGTATATTTGCAGCAGATGTTGTTAGCATTTGTCAGTAATTTGCTGGTGGCGTGTGCCTCTCTCACCTTCTCCCCTCCCACCAGGAAGAGGTCGACGGCGGCGATGTTGACGCTTATGTTGTGACAGAGAACCTGGAGGACTTCTCTAATGGAAGCACCGGGCCGAAGCGTGACAGAGGAGCACGAGCCGTCGGGCAGCATCACACTGCAGTGTTTAGGGGAGCGTTCCCAAACTCCGACTGAGTGGCGGTTATCAGACTAAAGGTCAGAAGATAACATTTTTTTTAATAAGGGTTACAAGCTTACATTAAAGATTCAGTTGTAATTGTAGCTGCAGTTTTTCCTTATGTGATCCATAAACAACAAATGAGTGGGCTGACGAATAAAAAATAAAATAAATTCTGGTCTGTTATGATGGTTTCAGCAGACACTGGGCTCTGTGTTGCCATGGTGATCTGTCCAGCGGAATCTTACATCAATCTTGCCAGTAGAGCAGGAAGTGGCCATCTCCAGACTGGTACCGGATGACAAGGAGCCCTGGGACTCCCTTCGCCCATTACTACCCCAGTAGTCTGCACAAAACAACACAGGCACACACATGAACTCAAGCAAATCAGAAACATCAGCGCACTACTCATTAATCGACACTTTCGGTATGCAACACAAACACTGTGCAAGGGCAGGAAAATGACTAAGTGTGCTCAACATCTTGGAGAAAAAAAAGGTTTACGTTATAAAACAACATTCTGTGAATAAACAGTAGATGTTTAATTAAATTGAAGTGCTGCTATATTTAGTGAGAGGCGTCGACTGAGACGATAACTATGCTGGATTTCCGACTGGAAACTTTGATATCTACAATACTGGTATGACTATTTGTGCCCTAACAGGATATTTGCAGATGTGAAAAAGAAGTAGGATCAATAGTAGTTTATCTTTTGAAGCTTGAAAAGTAAAAAAAAAGTAAAAGTCCATTCAGCGTTTCAGAATATCAGTGTTGAAACAAGTATTTTGTTAGTGTACTCGTTGTATGTGTGTAACACTTTGATCACTGCAGGGCAGCTGTGTTTCTACATGCCTGCCCTGCATGTAGCTCATGGCAACCCCGGAGCTGGCAGGGATTTGGTGTCTTGTTCAAGGACATTTCAGCACTTTGGAAGTTTGTGTGTTACAAAGGCTTAAAACAGTGGATTTCTTTGTAAGCAGCTGGCAACAGGCTTGTTAATTTAGTTTGTTAAGGAAAATAAAAGAAAATTTGAGGCTCTCACCGAGGTTAATGTCTCCAATTTCCTTCTTTTTTGGCCCCTTCCCAAAGCTCCTGTTGCGGGACCATGAGAAGAACATCCCGCGTTTTTTATCAGCGCTCTCATCTTTGCTGTCCTCATTGAGTGACCTCCCTGACCTCTGTTTTCTAGGCTCCTGTAAGTTAGAGAACAAACAATATGTACTTAACATGCCGAACAACCATTTATCTCCATCACCAGTTTCTTTAAAACAGTCAAAACACTATAGTGGCACCTTTTTCGGAGTGGAAAGGGTGGAGCGGTCGGAGCTGGCACTGTGTTTAGACGGCGCAGGACTGCAGGGGATCTGGTAGGGGTCCGGCAAGGGTCGGCCTTCCACTTCAGCGTGCATACACTCCTGGTAGAGCGAGGACTTGAGGAATCGTGAGTAGCTGTCAAACTTCATCAGGTTGAAGATCTGTTGAGCGGGGAGAAAGAGTGCGGTGTTTGTAAGTAAACAAGCGGTGACAGACAGAGGATGATGAGACATAAGAGGGTTAGCAAAAGTGATAGAGAGGAAAATGACATGGTGAGATTAGACACACAAAGAGGCATGTGGTGACAAAAATTAGGGGGTGAGGAGGAGAAATTGAAACAAAGACAGAAATGGGAATAAAGTAACTACTGGTGTTAACATATGGTTACAGCTGACGTTATGACAAGTTTCTTAACAGTTAACATTATATAATACCCTTTGCGAGCTGGAAATATACAGATCTCTGACTTCATGTCTACGTCTGTGTGTACAGTACGCGCTAGATTCTATGTGGGTGTATGCCAGTTTGTGTTTATCTCTCTGGTAAAGCCTCAGAGCCCGTTCGTAAACAAACCCAGATGGCCACCAAAAGAACCCAATATGCTTGTGCAAAGTGACTAAAGGCTAGATGAGAACAACCCCCCCCCCCAGTGCACACAGATTCACTCCTAATAATACTGTCTAGAAAAATGTCTTGATCTCCATTTGACGTATGGTGCAACTCAATAATTTAAACGAGAGAAGGCTTAAATGTGGAAAGGCCACATTATTTATCAACCAATAGATTGTGGTATTTTAGTAAATGAGCTCAACTACTGCCTTGTTGATACCTGTAGCTGTTGCGTCTTGAACATGTCGGGCCGTGGGGACGTGAGGACGTCATCAGCCAGCTGGGCTTGACTGTCGATGTTGACCGGCATGGTGGCCTTGCTGGACAGGAAGCTGTTGTAGATCTCTCCAGCTCTCTGGGACAGCTGCAGGGAGGACAGTGATGATTTCAAAAACTGTAGAAAACTATGTCGCTATCTTCTTATCTGCTCTTTTATTAATATATTTACACACAAATTAATCAGGCTTAGAGATGCTACATGAGCTGGATTGAGTCTTTGTTCTTAGCTTCATTAGTGGCTTAGCTTCATTAGTGGCTAATCTTATGCTACTGTGAAGCTGTGGTTCACAACCTGGGGTAACAAGATAAATCTGAGAGGTCAGAAATGATTAATAGGATAGAGGAGAATTGAAATCATATTTCATTTACACAGAATTGTTTAATTTTCTGACTAGTTCATTTTTAACCATGGTAATGACATGGCTAAAAATAAATCTCAGACTGTCCACTACTTTGGTTCAGAGTGAAATATCTCAACAACTATTTGATGGATTGCCATGAATGTACTTTGTTTTATTACCAAAAATTTACAACAACTGTTGACATTCCCATCAGCATCAGTTGTACTTGTTAATTTTAAGTGCTACTTGGCAAATGTTAACTTGCTAAGCCACTAAACTACAATGGTGAACAAGGTTAACATTATACTTGCTTTCCAACAGCATGTTAGCATTTCCATTGTGAGTATGGTAGCATGCTGATGTTAGCATTTAGCTCAAAGCACAGTTGTGCGTCAGTACAGCCTCACAGAGCTGCTAGCATGACTGGCTCTCCTGTTTAACAGTAACAGACTTACAAGCCAAAAGGTTAGGGAACCACTGCTATGAAGACAAATGTAATTTAACCAGTGTACTCAGAATGGGACTTCCCCAGGGGTAAACAAATGCTTAGAGTGTGTCATGATCTGCCAATTTACAGTGGACCACAGGATCCACAAGCACCAAAAAGGTAGTGACTTCATCTGTAGCTGCATACTGTGGACTTACCTGCTTTTTATCAGTTGCAGGGACATGACTGAAGTATTCACAGGCCTGCCAGAACAAGATATTCTCCTCACTGAATTCTTTCTTGAGAAATTCCTGTGAAGACACACATTGTAAGAGTTCCTATATGCTATCCGACTGACGGTGATAACTTTTTCTTCTTTTCCAGTGCTTGTGTTATTGTTGTTGAGACCAGTAGTGAGGAAATAAATTATTGGGTGTAATGTTGTGAACAAGATTTGTGTATGTGTAGGCGCAGGACAGTGTGGGCGAGTGCAGCGCTGTTCAGTGTTAAGGGAAGGTGAGGAGGGAGGTGGTTCCAGGAGTCAGAACTTAGTGTTGAGTCTTCTGAAGGTGTTGTAGGCTACTTGCAAAGACACATCTTTTATGTGGGATGTGCCTACGTGGAGACATAAATGAGAAGCCTGGACTCACTGGGGTTGAATACTAATATAAGGTTCTGAACTGGCACCTATTGCAAATTTATAAGAGCTTAGAATTTGTAAAAGCTGCTAAAATCAATATTTTTGTATTAACCATGGATAAAATGACTCTGAGGTCCTCTAAACACTACTAATGTTTTAGCAATTAGTCTTCGTTTTCTGGCTCGCAAATTTACTGTCTTGGTTAATTCGCACCACTCTCCTAGTCATTTCCTCCTGTACACTACCATCCCATCGCTAAATGGCAGGCGAACAAAGTTGGCAACTCGCTGGTGAACGAAGTGGAGCAATTAGCAGCTAAAAATCCAGATATTTCCCTGCGTAGTTGGTGGAGAGCAAGACAAAGCTAAAAGGAGAGTGAATACTGGACTTACATGTATCATGTGCACAGAAACATGACTCCAGATGAATGCTAATGTTTCTGATTTTCCTTTCAACACATTATTGTAATTAACAGTTAACGCTACAGTTAATTTTTCAACTTTTTTATCGAGCTCAGCTTACCGAAAAGTAGCGTACGCCCACTGGATCCTGAAGGAGACGCTCGAAGCAGGCGGCCCAGCTAGCCACACGCTGCTCTGGAACCCCTCGATGGCTTCCTGCTCCTGGAAGACTGCCATTACTGTTCAGGCTGCTCTGGCTGCAGCATCCCTGCAACTGGACTCCACTATAATCTGCAAGATGGGATAGCAACGCAAAGGTCAAAAGGCTCTACTGTTAAAGGGTAATTCCAGCCCGAGGGAATGTCAGAGTCATCTCCTGCGTGCCCTCTTAACCTTTTAAATATTCCTGTGGATTTTAGCATTTTTGTGTGCTTGTTTTCTTCACTCTTGACATCATATACCTCCATTCAACTTCTGAGGAGGTAAACTGAGTGCTGTCATTTAATCCATGCTTTTTATAAAGATTTCGTTGCTGTTAAGGAACCCATAAAAAACATTATTTGTGAGCAAAAACTATCTTCTGTTGATACACATCTTCAAACGGCCATCATAAAAGGCACGTCTGTGATATTTGGTGAAAATATAGACAAGAAAGCAGACAAAACAACAGAATTATATAGTTGGAACAATATCAGACTCTAGTTCTAGTGCTAATGTATCAAGCTCAGCTAATTCACCACAAATTCTCACTACAATCTTTTCAACAATTTCCTTAAGGGTCTAAGTTTGGCTTGAGGAAATTGCAGGTAAGAAAGACACATAATTTGTCAGCAATTTAAGAAAAGTCTTGATCCTGGTGGAGTTAAAAGAAGGATGAACTTGTCCTAAATCTAGCTAACACAATGATTATTTGAAGAGGCAAAAGGTGCCCTATAACTGCACCAAATAAAATTACAAACAGAAAATGGATTAGACTACAAGGCAAAGGCCAATGGGGATTGAAAGGAAAGCTAATGGCTCTTTAGTTGCTACACTTCCCACCAATGAATGTTACACAGTAACTGAATGTCAAAGTTCAACATAGGTCATGAGAGAGAACTGGAGCGCAGGGATAACTGATCTAATTGCATCCTATGAAGAAAAACCTCTAAGTTGTTAAGAGAGTGGAGCGAAGAGGGAGCAGAATAAAAGGAGAAGAAAGAGAGGAGGCACGGCTGATTATAGGGACTCGAGGAGGGAGAATGGGTAAGGATCTGGGGAGTCGTGGTCAGCTAAAGTAGAGCCTCGCCCTGCACAGTACCTGCTATCATGGTGGCAGATGGCCATTTTAGAGCTGTAGAACAACCAAGCAGGGTGCAATAAAAAGAAAAAAACAAACAAACAAAAGGGACACAGTAGGATTTGTTACAGATATAGCTATTGTCATTCTGTGGAGAGTCAACTGGTTGGCATTGGCAACCAGCGTCTATCATTGCTGATGAGAATAGAAATGCTAGCTGGGTCAAGTAAGGTACAGTGCTGCATATCTTCATTTTGCCAGTACGCCTGCACAAGTGGGCTGGTTTTTTACAATTAAGTGTGGGTCAACTGTGTCATTGTGAAATAAAAGCACTGTAAATAATACATGACATCACTGACAGTCTTGCGGTGAGGTCTTTCAGATTATGACTAATGTGGCCTCTGCGTGACCTTTAAAACCAACAGCTTATCCTCATTTCTTAGGAAATAGCCCAACTGAATCAGTAGATGTGTCCTTAAAATCGTATAGGCGCTGAATTGAGTACAATAATCTGAGAAACTGTGGAATTTTCTTTTTTACAATAAGGTCAAATGTTTCACTGTGACACTGTTTAAAGTTTGCTGACAAGCAGTTTGCTTGGACTTGGTTTAATGTATTATGACTGAGGCTTTGGGATCCGTGTTCACCACAATGTGTGCTGCTCAGTTTGTGAGGTGGCTTTAGAGAGCAAACAACCGTGCATGTCTGATCCACATCCACAGTAAAAAGGAGCAGAGCTGCACTACGAGGTCACTCTGTTAGCAAATGTTATTAAAACTGCTATGAAAGGGAGGACCGGACAGCGCACACACTAGCCAACGTCTGTAACCCAAAACACGCTCTGCAAACATCTTTTATTAATGAGGCGTGCTGCATACAGTGAATACATCATCCTCATTAAAAGTCTTTTCATTAAACCATTTTATTGAGCAACTACAAAGTTGCTGTTTTGAGGGTAGAGAAGAAAATGAGGAATAAAGAAACAGACACTGAAAATACTGGACAAAGCACTATGTCAGTGAAAGAGGATAATTAAGGAAAAGATTTAAAAACCAAGTTTTAGGATTGCAAGTATTCTTTAACACAGCTCTCATTCCCTTGTAAATTTCATATCAAAAGGCTCATGTATTTTTTTGTAAAGAATAGTAGTTTAGAGTTGAAATAAAGGAATTGTACTCACCACCATCTGAGGAAGCAGCAGACTGAAAGAGAACAAAGAGAGACATGAGTGAGAGGCTGCCCTCATGACCTCCTGTGCTGAGACAAGGGACTGAAGAGTGTGCGGATAGCAGTGTGTGTCCAGGCATCCCACCGGTCTCTCTGAGATGTGTCTCTTTGTGGTTTGTGTTTGTGAGTGTGTGTGTGTGTGTGCTGCTGAGAAGGGGTTGGATCTTGGGTCCTTTCACAAGACCATTAATTTGTAAATGGGTGGGACCCCTGGCCTCCACCACACACAGCTGTTCACACCTCCACACCAGGACCCACCCCTCATTTTATTTTATCCTCACACACTCACAGCCCTGAATCTGTGCATTCCTGCTAACTGCCGTCACAAAGATCAGAGCTCATCAAGTAGCAGAGCTACTTGAGAGGCCATCACTGACTGTAATGGTTCTCTTTTCACTTGCTAATTCGGGGGAGTGAGTGGTTTATGTATGTGTAGATGTCCCTGAATAAAAGGCAACAGCACAAGCACCCCTCGTGGGCACTGAAATTTCAGTGACAACTTTCTATAATTGGGTGTAATTATAGCCAAATAATAACGCTCAATAAAATACCACCCGTGTCTGATCTTATGATGGATCAACAAATATTTACTTGGCAGTGCTGCAGTTTGAAATCACAGCATCAGCATTGGGCTCCTGGTAAAGCTATTAGTATGATTATGATTAGAAAGAGGTTTAATTCCCCGACTGTGAAGCCGTTGCCGCAAATATATTTAAATGCAGGGGAGGATATGAGAGGCACATCTTAGGGCTTGGTCCAAGAACACTTGAAAAATCAGAGCGTTGGAGGATTCGTCTGAAAAGAGGCGACTATTTCCAGAAGAGTGTTTTCTGAGCTGCCACTTCAAAGTGTGAATATTCAAGGCTGATGATACGTCTAAACAAGGCACTTCATGGCAGGCTAGTGCTTTGGTGTGAGCAGTACATGCAGTTTGTGCTTTAGTGCAGTTTCATAATACTGGATTGTAGAGCTTGTTATAACAGAACAATGAAACAAAAGTCATGGTCTGGTCCATGATCAAGCTATTTTTTGAAAGTGAAATATTAGGATATGTTGTCTTTTTCCAGTCTGACTTTATTCAAAGTATAATTTCTAAATTGGCTCTGAGTTTTGATTTAATTAGTAGTTTTCAGCTTGATCAATCGGTGATAGAACAAGTCCAGACATATTGCGGACCAGCCCATTCTTTGTAGTTTGTGTTGATGCAACCGGCCATCTGAAGAAGGCAGGGTCATGTGCACTGACGTGACAGTTCGTTCCATTTTGGGACTGACCACATGTAAAAGCTCTATCAGACATAGACCACTAAACCACTAATTGTCTGTCACGGCTTCTTTACAACTCCAAGGCTGCTGAGTCCAACCCCATGTAGTCAACACCCAAAGGCTACCCCCCCTTCAGTGGTGGCTAGCATGTGTTCACTAATCATGGTGGCTAGGATGAAGCCGACACTGAAGAGAGAGAGAGAGAGAGAGAGAGAGAAAAGAGAGAACACCCACTCCATCTGCATGTCCCTTTGGATCTAAAAGCAGCTAAACCGCAAACCTTAAATATAGAGACTGTGGCTCATTTTAAAGAACAAGACAGACATCACACATCGTGACGTATGTTTTGGTTTTGATCAAACAAAAGGTCTCCAAGCTGAGACTGTGGTATATGAGCAGGTGTGTTCACTATTGTTAGTACTTCAGGAGCCTTTAAAATCTATATATGGAGGACTTGTATGTCTAAGATGACAAATGTGATAGACATCTACTTCCTGAAACAGTGGAACTTCCACTTACGCAGTGATCTATACGAGTGGGAGAGTTACAACAAATTATGATTGATGCTGCCTTGACACACACACACACAGTTGATGTAATATGTCATCTGTTATACCACACACATGTCAGAGGAGAATTATGTAGATTCTGAAAGTCATAAGTTGTGTAACTATACTGAAACGTCTGCGTGAATGGAAATATTGCAAAATAAGGCAACTAATTTGACCTCCTGTGCCTCAAAACTTATTAAACTAAAGTCAAATTATACTTTCATTCTCAAATAAGGTTTTCAATTATTAATTAATGTCAATTAAGTGATCTATAAAAGTTAGAAAATAGTGAAAGCTGCTCACGATGTCTTCGAATTGCTTAATTTGATTAACCAAAAGTCCAAAACTCCAAAATAATCAGTGTCAAAGGTTATAAAATGGAGTCAGCAAATATTAACATCCTAAATGACTTAAGCAACAAATCTATCATTTAAAATGTATTAATAAATATTAAATAACTAAATTATTTCAGCAGTATTCTCACATATGATGACAACACATTATACAAGCCTACCTGGTCAACCTCACTAGGTAGGTCTGCAAACATACAGAGGCTGTTGTGTGTATGTATTCATGAGGCAGCAGGGGTTAGACCACACACACCACTGTGTGTTTTTTAACTTGTTATTGCTTCCTTACCCACAAGTCCCCCTACAATGAGGCTGAAGTGATGACCCAGGCACACCATCGCCTCTTGTCCACACA
This sequence comes from Thunnus maccoyii, assembly GCF_910596095.1. Classification (NCBI taxonomy): domain Eukaryota; kingdom Metazoa; phylum Chordata; class Actinopteri; order Scombriformes; family Scombridae; genus Thunnus; species Thunnus maccoyii. Next base: position 12,403,978 of record NC_056554.1, on the reverse strand, counting down.
CTCCCTTCCTCTGTTGACACCTCCGGTGACGAGCCGGTCCACTGTGGGTGGCTGTAGAGAAGTACAGGCCCTCTTTGATCCCTTTCATATAGGACTACATTGCAAAGATCCCATTTCCCAGCTGGAATCCCACTGAAAGCTGTCCACGTTAGGTTGTTATCAACCAAATGGACAAAAATCACAATTCAAGTCACAGCGAGTACCCTGGCTCTGAATAGAACAGGATTTGGCTCTCCGGTTGGAAAACGCTCCTCCAGCTTTACTGTGGTACAGCCTCCACGCCGTAGAGTCTGGCATCTCGAGACACCACATGCTGAAGGAACGTAGATGATCACACCAAGACAGATTTATGTGTATGATCTGAACTAAGCCGCCGTGACAAAAACAAACTTTTCTCGACGCTAAATAAGTTGAAAGGTAAACCACATATTCCCGAATGTTAATGTCACTTCTTAAGACCTCTCACAGAGAGTGTTTCTGATGATTCAAAAGTGAGTTCATTTATCTTTTGAGCTTGTTGAGGCATGTTCTTGCCTTTAAAAACAGGGTTGAGATGTACCCTGTTTATCACTTTACCGCAGTCGAGATAAAAAGAAGCGTCTTTGAAACTTTCACACAAGTCAAGGCTGATTCTAGCACCCCGCAAACAAACAACCACGAGTCCCCACCGCTTCAAACAGCTGTTCAGAGTGAGAGCGAGACGAGCGACAAAGAGGGCGATTAATGAGAAAAACAGCTGACTGAACAAAAGGAGGCTCCCCGCTTCATACACGGGAGGAAGAGGAGGCTTGGTCGGCAAGCCCCAGTTTACTTACAGTGTTGAAGTTCCAGGTCCTCTTGAAGGAAAGTCTCTTTTTGAGACTCATTGTTCCCTAGTCTGCTACACCAGCAGCACACAGACAGAATATGTGTGTGTGTGTGTGTGTGTGTGTGTGAACGCATACCTGAACATTCCCCACCCAAAACTCTGCAAACCATGTCTGTACAAGTCAGACCGAGGGAAAGAGAGGGAGGGAGAAAGAGGCAGAAATGTGACATGGTACTGGACAGAAAGAAGGAGGGAGAAGAGGGGGGTGTAAAGGAGGAAAGAAAGATTTCCTTACTCTGCAGCTGTTGCTATGGCAACCCGCCTGACAATACATACAGCCTCTGCCACAGTGGCATGAAGGAATCAGATGAATTAAGCCCCCCTTCATTCCCCTCACAAAAACACACACACTCACTATGTCAAAACCACATCGGCCTTTCCCCCCCTTTTGTTTCCAGCCGGGGTACTCTCCCTTTACTTGAAAGAGAAAATAGAAAGAAAATACCCAGTCAGGATAAATTGAAACCATATGAATTTTGTTTTAATCAAAATAAAAGTTTTCTAGCCCACAATTTGAACTCCGAGCTTCATTATCTGCTGTCACAGAGCGCCATTCGTACGCCCCCGACGGTAATCGTGTCAGTTGGTGTTTTCTGCTAGCAATTTAGCTCATGTACCAGAAAAAGAAAATAGGTTTTTATTCTGGCATCACTCCTCGTCTCTGCTGCAGCGCTGTGCCTCCACATTTCTGGCAAATCTCTACAATCAGCATGCCGACTGTTTCTGGACCGACTATTATTCTCAAAGCACGGGTGGCTCATTCTAAGGTTTTCTCGTGACAAAAGAGCTAGTATTATTTGGTCTTAATTTTGCCGTAAATAATGGATCAGATACAGTGTTTATTAACAGCTTGGTTTTCATGGTAGATTTCCCCCGTTTAATTAGATTTCTACATGGTCTATCACTTTGGAAATTGGATGTTTGTCATATGTGCATGGCTGTGTTAATGGTTCGGAGGGGGCAATCTGGTCTCCCTGACAGGCAAGTCACAGATGACAGCTCCAACTCCTACGGGAGGTTGACGTGTGTTCATATATGTACACATGAACACATGAAAGAGGGCACATGGGGAAACAGTGATAGAAAAAAGTCTCAGTATGCTTCAAGGAAACTAGGTTGTTCGACGCACGCTTTCACAGTCTCTCCTCCCCAAAGGCATTCATGTGTTGCGTTCGCTTGTACACATAAAAAAATGATGGAAGTTGTCGTGTAAAATGCAAAATGCAAAATGCAAAAAAAAAAAAAAAAAGGACCTTGAGAGAGAAAACTTCCTGCCTACTTTCCCCGTCTCTGCACACCCAGCCAATCGCTGCGTAAAGTACAGTAGGCATTATTGTCGGGTTGTCTGTTTCGGAAAATACCAAAAATTTTGGGACGCAGCTCCCACTGTTTCCACTGTCAAAACCGGAGATTTCAGATGCTGTTAGACTATCCCACAAGCACTTCTTTTGAAGCGCACTGAGGCCTAAAGAAGGAGACTACTTCAGACTGGGGTTTTGAGTACATAGCGCATTCACAAAGGAAAAAGTAACTATATGATCTGTGCAATCTCAATTTAATTGATAACGAAAACCACAAAATAAATGAATGAGCTACTCTTCAGCTGAAAAAAATGTAAAAAAAAAAAGTGGTACAGTCTTGAGACGGCTCCAGGAAAATCTCAAAAATATAAAATAAAGTCTTAAATCTCTGGAGGAACCTCTTGCTTTCTCTTTGTGATGTTTCCAAATTTAAAAGTAGCATAATCTTTCCAAAGTTGCAGTTTTATTAAGGTCACTGAATTTCTTGTACGCTAACTGCCAAAACCCCCCCACACTATGCAGATTATTACATAGTGTATACTTTATCGGGGCACAGGAAGACAGATTGTTTACGATTTCATGTACATTTGCAGTGATGCAGACATGCAGTAATTAGAAGTTATTCAGGGCACTGAGTTGAGTCAGCTACAATCGTGGTCAGGACACAAAATGGTGTATTTAAGCCCTTCAGGTCTTCTTTTGGCCTTTGACCCCCCCCCCCCACCCCGCCCGAGGCAGATAGTTCACTGCAGCCAGGTGAGCACATCTATAAGAGCAAAACATGTTGGAACATCTCCAACCAAAAATGCCTCCAGGAAAAGCACTTTCTCTATTTCTATCCTTTATGTTGCTGACTGAGGACAGTTTGAAATAAACAGTTTTCACGTGAGCTCTGAGCCGCTGCTTGATTTAATCAATTTGTGAAACTTTTCTAGTCAGGCTTCACTGCGACAATGAGCGCTGCATGTCACAAGACATCTAACTGCACGTCAAGTTCTCCACCAGGCAATCTTGACCGAAGACGGAAAAATAATCTCGGTCTGCTATCTGCGGCAGACTGTTCCCTGAAAATAACATCAAGAAAGAGCCATGCATGGAGGCAACTTCCTTTTGAGGGAGGGAGGCGAGGGTGCGGTGACTGATAAGATGGAAGAGACATTTCTTTCCCAACCAAGCAAGGAGTGAGAAGCAGAGAAAGAGACTTCTTTGGAGAATTATGAAAACTCCTCTGACAATATCTAAGTGATGATAGTGTAGACAGACAACGTTGTGTTTGAATTTTGGAGGCTACGGAGTGGGACCTAATGTTTTTACTGTGAGAAATCTTGTTTATCATAGCAAATCCACCAGACACTCTATCACATTAGCAAGGAACTGATGAGGTCAGCTTGCTTATGTGATGCTAGGGGACCAGGAATGGTAAACAATATGAACACAATTACCGTCCCCTTAGATTTGCTATCTGCATTATGTCCAACTCCATATTCAGTCCCTTCAAACAAGAGCATATTTTCATAATCTGCACACAATAAACATATTACTGTGTTAATATGTGTCTTGCTATCATGCTCTGTTGAGAAATCCTATTTTTAATCGCAAGAGCCTCAGAACTTATGCCAGTGATATAATCTCACCTCCCTTATGATCTAATTGAGTCTCAAATGTTATATCAAGTTAATATTTTCACAATGATATGAGTCAACCCAAAGCTTGAAGAAGTTGATTTTTATTTTTAGTTTAGAGATATTAAACCAGAAGGCTTGCGATTTTGATGAAAACCTTCATCAACACAGCGCAAATCATTCTGAATTTGAATTTTAGACTAAATACAAGTGTTTTGCAACTGAGTTGGCAGTCCCAAGTGTCTGACTTTACAGGTGTGAATGTAGCATTATAGTTACTGCAATTTTTTTTTTTTTTTTTACAAAAATATATATGTAACTTTTTGATTTTTATCAACAAACACCTGAAAAAATATTCTTTGAATCTGCTGACCAGGGTCATTATTTCACCCTTACTGACAGATCTATTCTATGTTAAAGGAAAAGATTTACACAGAAAAGAAACAAGGACATTTACATTAAATAACACAGAATAGATAACAGATATTTTCTGTTGTTTACAAATTCAGATGTAAAACATGTTATCTGTGTATACAGATGAGACTAAATGCCAGGAGGTGAATGGGAAGTTGTGATTTAATCATGTTAATCTCTGAGGAGTTTGATCTAAACTAATTAATCAATTAAAATGAGTTTTCTTTTAAACAAACAAATAAGGACCTTACATCAAACATTACAACAATGCTGGGAGGATGTATGTCTCGAGCCAAGTAAAGAGTCGAGACATCCGTTGAGGTGGCTTTCAAGTGTAATCCCCTCGGCTAACAAATGAGTTGTTCTCCACGTCTTTAAAGACATGAGCCATTTGCATGCAAACAGAGGCCATCGTCAAAATGCGTTCCATCTCTTAATCCTCCCCTGATCAGCAGTAATCTACTGCCTGTTCCCCAACTCTAACCAGTTTGCCGCAGCAGATGGGTACGGCTCTTCTCCTGTCTGGATTAAAGTGTCATTACTATGATTTGTGCAGTGTTGCTGGTGTGCGAGTGAGCCACTTGTTGCTGATAAAAAAAAAAAAAAAGCTGAGAGTGTTAGCATTCCTCTGAATAGAGATGTTTACCTTTTTCCCTTCTGCTATTCTACTTCTTGCAGGGTCAGGAAACCAATATCAGTCTTTCCCAACTTTTTATAGTAATGTGACTTTAACTCTGCTTGAACCCGAGGTTAATAAACATGAATCTTGGCGTACCGCAGGTGGGCTGGTTGGAAGAAATGCTATATATAAAAAATGAGTAATTGTAAATTTATAGATTTACAGGCCAAGCTGAACCTCACAAAGATAAGATAACTTCAGAGAGAGAAACTAGAACCGGGGACCATGACCCCTCCCTTCTCAATTTATTATCGTAGAGTCTGTACTCACATGAGCCTGGAGGGCTCGAGGTGGGTAAACCACATAAGATGCCACCACACCCTCATACTGCTCTTTCTCTTCCATAAAAACACCCAAAATGGACTTTCCAACCTGAAACCTGACACTTATAATTAGCTCAGTGACTCTCCCCCCCCGATTTTCCACCAAACTAACTTACAGGAAAACGCAGTGCACAGTGTTATGAGAAGTCTGGGTGCCTGTTTGTTGCATGATAAGACTATGATATGAATGAATATCTGCCTCCTGGATGTGTACAAAGCTATACCTTGCCTCTGATGAGGTACTGCCATAATTGTTTACTTCCTGTAAATCCTCCTGACTAATCCTTGTGGTCACGCAGGGAACCTGAGCTGGTTGAGTGAAACTGTGAAAGATGGGAAAGATACAACTTTTGGCTTAAATTTAACCCTTTAGGCTAAGGGATATAGGATGGCATTCAGTCTTTATGGGTGTTTGGCATGGTGACAAGTTCATGGTAATGCTCACAGCGGCAAAAAATGCAGTTATTACTCGAGGTACATTTGAGACTTAGAAGCAGAGTGTGATACTCTGTACACACAAAACACAATATATCTGTAGCCTTCCTTAAAAACACTTTTTTGTCACTTTTTTCAGTACCCTTTTGCTTAAGCATATGCGTTCTACAACATGGCAGTCATCTAGCACTACTCCTACTACTAATTTGCATTTCAGGGCAGTCTTAATATGTACTGCCTTTAGAAATACCACGACACATGCTGCAGGTCACAACATGAACAATGCGCAGCATTTTACTCAACTTACATGTGATGCAATAATTAAGTTATATAAATAGATATTTTGTATTTCTTCATTGTTGACCATGTTATAAAGATGTTATAGAAATATTTCATGAGGGAAAGTTGGTTTTTCGGCTGCCACAGTAGGGCGCCGAGCCAATCCCTCACAATATCACAGTGAAAGTAACTTGGCCGCCCCAACAATGAATGTTTATGACTTCCACAGTGCAAGAAGACAAGACCTTGGCCTAGTTCCGCAGCATCTTGTATCAACACAAGGCCAAAAAGATACCAACTACGTTCACTTTCTGAAACTCCCTGCAATCCTCTCCAGTTGAAACAAGACAGACTGTCTTGCACAATGTCCAAGACATGAATCAAACGCGCCCCATCGTCACCTGAGCTACAGGTCTGAGGTAAAGAGTTGAACACGATGAGCGGCACACTGTATCCAAGACATGTCTAAACTGTTACCAGGGAGGTGATAAAAGTCTTTGGCAGTTCTAAAGCCGTTCCTTGTTGAGTAACCTCCACACCCTTGGCAGTAGATTCCCTTTCAGTGAAGCAGAGAAACTTAATAATAGTCCGATTGAGGAAGGTAAACAGTGTGTGGAGAATGAATCATTTCCAGAAGTGGTGTATCACATCCATAGACATCCTGGTTCAGATGGCATTTCCTACAGCCAATCAATAAGGCATAATGGAGAGCTATGTGGTTAACCTAAAAAAATATATCATAATCCTTAACGTCGATGGATGATGTCATAGTGTTGGTGTGACAACTGCCAAAAGTGGAGCAGCAGTGCGTGTCCGTCCAGAGATGGCGAGGCAGCGGGTATTTTCCGTGGTTACAGTTTGGTCAAACAGCAAACTCAGCAACCACAGCCACATCTGGTCATCTGGTTATTGGCTGTTGCATATTCATACCCGGAGCAGCTGGACAGTTAAATAACTTCTACTCAAGTTTTGTTCTGTTAATGTACTGTTTTTCCAGTTGGTGGGTTTGGAGAGAGCAGCCTATATAATTGCAATAAAACCTCTTGAAGGAGGAGGAAAGAAGAAAAAGAATCATAGTGGAGACATTTAGAAAATGTCAGGCTGCTTAGTCTTTGCATCCTTTAATGCTAGCCTAAGGACACATTTTGTGAGCGCAACTGTCCACCCACACTCCCAGAGCTGGCCATGTGATGTCAGCGAGATAAAAGTGCGTCGTGTTCTCCTGCCTCTACCAGCTAATCCCCAGGAACACACTATTCCTGCTCATCTTCTCAAGTCAACACCCACATCAAAAAAAAAGAGGGAAGAATTCATATAATGAAGTGCGGCATCTAATTTTAGCAACTGTTATAATATTAATAATAATCATAACTCAACATGTAAGTGCATGTAAGCTGGCTGCTTGCATATACTAGTTCCTTTAAGACATACTGTATGAGCAATGAAGATCATGCAGTAAAAGAAGAGAGACATTTTAGCAAAGGTTGCTGTGTGATAAGTGGTGAATCAGAGCGGGGACATGCCTGCACAAAGCCAACAGGGGCAAGGCAAAACAACAGGCAACCATTTCAAGTTCAAACTCAACTGCGGTTGGTACATGACTACCAAAGAAATACGCAAGTGAACATTCACTGAGGATTTAATTCTATCTGACACAACAACCCCTGATCTCGGTTTCCCCTCACACCAGATCTAACTTCTCCCGATGCCCCCGATTGATTTCAAAAAAAGGGTCAATTTCTCAGGGCGAGTGCAACAGAGCGCACCTCATTCAAGGGCCCATAAGCGACCCTCCATGTTCAGCTCACAAGAATAATCCTGGGTCACTTCACAAAACCCCCCTTTAGTATAACGTCTAATTTAAAGTCAGCGTGCATCCTGATATAGATGCTAGACCACATTTTGCTGTATACAGCAGCGCAGTGTGTGTCATACAGCACATGAGAGTTCAGCTGGCACTGGTCAAAACATTCCTCTGACAGACCACACAAGCTAACCACTGTATGCCGCTCAAAGGCAACAACAGGAGTTACAAAGAGCCCAAAGAAGGAAAAGTAACGGTGGCAGGGAAGATACCACTAGTGTGAAAGATGAAGATGGCATCACCAAACAGTGTAGAAGTGAGGACAGGCAAAAAAAAATAAAAAAATAATGAAGACTCCAGGATTTCAAGACAAGACTTACAGAGTTGAGAGTTAAAGTTTGCTCCATGTATGGCGCTGGGTGCGTGTGTTTGGCTCGTCTTCAGCGCTGCTCCAGACGCCTGGCGTGTGTAAACGAGTCCATCCGCTGGAGCTCCTTGGTGCGTGCGCGAATCGGTGTTTTCAGTGCAGAGAGAGAGAGAGAGAGCTCAACGGGGGAGGAGAGAGCGTGCAGGAGAGCCGAAAATCCTGACAGCTACTGGGAGTTCAAAAGCTCCCTCTCTCTTCCTCTGTTGCCGGTTCCTCTCTCTCCCTCCCTCTCGCTCTCTCTCTCTCTGCTGTAAATTCCTCCTCTTTCCCTCTATGTTTACCTCCCTCCCCGTCTCTATGTCTTCATGCCTTCTCTTGGTTTTTCTGCTACGCCCACAGGATAGATCTATTACCCGAAGGCGTGCAAACAAGAGCTGCTAATGTCTCCACACCTAAAAGGAAAAATGGAAACTTCACGCTCATGGTGCAGAAGAGGAGCCCCGAATGTCCCAGCGGGCACCTGAATAAAACAGTGTGCATTAACTAACCGCTCACATTAACAGATGTGTTAACAAGCAGCAGCACGTCAGAAGAGAGAGTCAGTGGGAAGACAGTCACAGCAGCCTTGCGAGTGGTGTCATTTCTGCAAAGTTGAACACAGTGTCATCTGCTGAGCGTTGCGGGCGCACAGCATCTGTTTGGAGCTGCAAACAAGGAGTCAGTGATGAGGAAGAAATAAGCTCATAGTGGCGGAGCGGTGAGGTGGGATGTGGGGGCATTTGCAGATGGGCTCTGAAAATCTCTGCATGGAAATAAGATACGGAGGTACAAAGCGGCACATTCTTCCACATGCCAAAACATAAGGGGATCTGACAAGAAAAGCTCAACATGCATCAAAACACTCTTCATCACAGAAAACTCAGAGATATCTGCAAAAACACCAAATCATATAGAGGCTTCCCCCTCTGCTGAGCCAGAAAAGCACACACTGAAACCCATCCAAAAGCACAGGATTATATATATATATATATATATATATATGTGCCTTTCTGACTTGGTGTGTGGGTTGCAAAAGCTACGTGTCAGAGCCTTTGTAATGTGGAGAAAAATAACAAGCATTTGCTCATTCCTGTGCTAGCCGCTGTGACGCAAACCGCCGACCATGGAAAAAGCAACACAGCTACACGCGTTTCAAATTGTTCTGGGCTCGTCCACATCATGCAGCGAGGCCACGTACAGGGGTTGTCCGCAGGGGTCTGCCCTAAGCACTGATGATGACTTCCGAAATAGTCTCACGGTGTCCTTGTGAATCCAGATGCATGCAGTGACTGAGAGCTTATCACAGATTTTTTTTTTTCTTTCCAAAATGTACCGTGAGAACAGTCCTTCAAAACATCCTTCACAACAATGTTAGAAAGTGCTGCTGAAACCAAACACTATAACCCCCTTTAGCACTTAACCACACAACTATCACTGAATATGTATGAGCAAGGAGTCATTTAAGGTCAACATCTTAGTGTAATTCAATGGTTTGATAAGTTTTCAGGCTCTAGTTTTGAACTTGATGTACAAATTCTTAATAGATTCCAGTATTAAACCTCATATTTGGACTGACTTTAACAAAAACAGAAGTTTTTCTCCAAATCTGTTGCTAGAGTAAAACCACCAACCCTTGCATATGTATGAGGGCATAATTGGTAATGCCATTAGATGGGCTGAGGTTTATTGTGGCGAGGTGCTTTTAGAAGTGCACCAACTGATCTGTGACCATGAACCCAGGGTGGGGCTCAGCCCTTGAAATGAGAGCCCAGGGGCAAGGTAAGGATCTAATTACCTTTAAAGACCATGAAACATCCACTATGGTATTACTACCTGGAATGTATTGGTCTGCCGCAATATAAAATTTCACGGGTAAATTATCGTTCTCAATTAGATGCAGTCTGAGTAGCTATGAGCTGAATGCACCGTGAGAACAGTTTGCTGGTTTCTTCGGTGTTAGTTTATTGGAAATATTTTAAACTCTCCTGAAGGTGGTAGTATGTAAGATTTTTTTAAAAAATCATATAAAAAGGTACGAAATATTGGACCATTTGAAAATTTTGCAAATGGCAAAATATAATTTCAAACAATCTTCACTCTTCATTCATGCAACTGATATGGCTGTGAGCAAAAACAAACTGATTGGGTATTGATTGCAGTGGGTGGATCCCAGCAGTGATTATGTTGAACTGTATGAATGGATACATAAAGAATTTATGGCTGTGTTTTGACACAAAAAATGTTCAAGGAAATATCTTTACATTGTATATTTGCCTGAACAGGATTCCTAAATCCAAAGAGATTTGATTTACAAGCATATAAAAGACAGTAAAGCAGCAAATTGTCACATTTGAGAAGCTGGAACCAACGAATGATCAACATTTTTGCTTCATAAATGACTTTAACAACTCATTGATTCTCAAAATAGTTAGCAATTAATTGTCTGTTGATACACTGATCAATTAATTGACCAATTGTTTCAGCTCTACACTGGTGTTCCTTCGCAACAGATGACTTATAATAAATTCTTAAATTCTAATTCCTTGTTTGTCATTAAAAGGTATCTTGTGTAAACAAAAAAAATCACATGTACTGAGAACCAAATCCAACCTGCTGCATGCACTCAATCAAAAATAATGAGAATAAACTATGAGAATTTTAAAGTGGTTAGTGTGAGATGAGCCAGTCCTACACAACATATGCCTAACAAAGAAAAATCACATTGATAATCCATTAATCTAAAAATAAATGTCATTATATGGAAGACTGCAATGCATTTTCCACAATATATTGTTGCCAAACCAAACACAGCTCATTTCAGCTGTTTAAAATCATCCCTACAGCCATTCATTTTACAGCAAACATGTCAAAGCTTGACTATGAAGAGAAATCATATTACCCATGATGCTAGCATGTAAAGGTCAGTGTTTTTCTTGACATCCCTGACACAGTATATCACGTCAAACCTGCTTGAGCTTGCGTCTTCCTGTCGGTTTCACAGTAGCTGCTGATAGAGAAGAGCTGTGAAGTCCTTGTATCACAGGTGAACAAATCACTGTGTAACAAAGCAAACTCGAGGTGTAAGAAAGAGAACTCAACAATACTTAAAGTGTAAAATAGAAAACTGATACCTTCTCAGTTCTCTACATTCCAGCTTCACAGAAATCAGGAATAAATGTCACACAACAACGCTTGGAAAACAGCTGCATCATTTAGGGATGACGGTAACATCACAATTAATTTTACTCTTGATAGCAACCTAATTAGCAATTGCTGGGGAGCCATAGCAACTAAATAGGATGAAACACATCACCAAACCAACAAAAACACATGGTGAGGGGCTCTCTTACCATCAGGCGACTTGTATCTCAGATACAAAAGAAAAATGCATGATTAACTACTTGTTTAAAAGCTTGTAACTCTACCAGACACAATGCCCAGAAATGGTCAGAATAAAGCAGCGAAAAGTAGTTTTTTGCAACTTGAGCATACAAAAAGGATACGGGGGGATTTGCAAAGAGATCGTGAGCATACTGTGGGTTTGTGATTACAATAAATCAACAATGAAAGGAGGCATAGATGTTATGCTATGCAAGCAGAAACTGCAGCTGTCGTAACCTTTTATAGCCATCTTTAATCCTGCGGCTGTACATCTGGGGCAGACTGCTAAGGACCTGGAGCTTTATAACAACAGCACTACTTAGTGTGAGTTGGGACAATTCTAAGGAGGACACTTGTAGTGTGCCTCTTTGAGAGCAATGTGTGGTCTGCGGGCGTGTCTGTGTGTGACTGTGACTAATGCGTGGATACACAGTACAGTATGCCTTTTCTTGCTTTGTTTTCGTGTGTGGTTAGAGAAACTATGGGATGTGTGTGTGAAGGGTGTGCGTGTCTTTGGGGGGGTGGGGCAGGGGGGGGATTTGAATCAGTGTGCATGAGAAAGAGGGTTTCCTCAGCAACATTAATATGAGAGAATGTGAGCATGATATTCAGTCGTGCAGCAGTGCTCATTAGCAAGCCCAAACAAACAGGACCATGCCTCTGGCCCGCACAAAGACCACTTTGTGAGCCACCCCTTGCCACAAGTGTAGCAGCAAATGCAGAGTTCAAGGCAACGGAAATGAAAGGTTAAAAAAGAGCTGAAAGTGGAGCAGAATGAAAAAAAAGGGGGGATGGTTGGACTGAATGTGTACATTAGTTTAGCTGTTCAAGTTTTCTGCATATAGACTCAGAAGAGGTGGAAGCGCAGAGGACTGACAGACTTTGTGAATATTATAATTCCCATCAACTTAAAAAAACAACATACATAGACTACATATTCTAGGAACCTAGTGATGATTTTCCAGTTGGAAAAAGGTGGTGCACTTCCTATAAAACACTGCCACTGCTTATCATTGTTGTTTCATTTTGAAATGACTTTTGTTGAAGAAAAACAATAGCAGCAAGGACAAAAATCAACAAGAATAGAAAAGTTACAGACATTCAACCTCTAGGAGAACCAATAATAGAAAAAAGAACTTGTTGCCCACCTCAAGGTCATCCAGTGATCGTGCCAGGCTGAGGCGTTTAACTGAGCGGCGTTTGGAGGTACGTAGAACACCCTTACCCCAAAACCTGGAGCCCTGTAAGAACACAAGACAAGTGAATTAGAAAAGACACAATAACCAACACACAGTCATGATAGCTTTGTATACATCAACAGTGTGTTACTATGGTATACGTAGAGTAGAAATCGTCCGTCCGGCTGCTCCACTCTAGCACCAACCTCTATTAACTTGTCTTGTCTTCAAAAGACTTGTCTTCAAACCTACAGGTACATGTCACTGCTGATGTACCTACTGACCCCCTGACCCTGTCATATCCTCATACTGCCCCTAACGTTCATAATTTTCTGAGGACATGCACAATTAACTAAACGGATTCAGGATACGTGAGGCAGCCCACCATATGCACACAAAAGTGTAGTTAAAAGCAAGTATATCTCTGGCCTATAAGCAAAGTGCTAAATGACTTTGAGGTGTGTCAGTTGAAAAAGATCCTAAAGATACTCTGGAAATTTCAGAATTTCTACTAAATTTGACACATTTTCCTGCTAAAGCTGCTGTATTTACAGATAATGGAGGCCATGACACACAGTCCTCTCTGACAACATGCAGATTGGTCACACAAAGTAAACCTGAATTACTGCTGTTTCAACAGCAACAGAACAGAGGCATTAATTTCACAGTCTAATCGTCAAAACTACCATTAGAGATACCATGGAGCCTCCATGGTTTCCTGCCTATCGCTTTAGAAAAGAAAATGCAGTTCAACCAGCCCTGTTCTTATGATCGGAGAGGTTATGTCTAATGTTTGAACGAGAGTTGAAGAACTGCGGATAATTAGCACTGCATGACATGGGCTCTACCCTGTAATTTGCCAGGCTTCCTGTGCAAGATTGTCTTCTCTCTGATCTAATGCAAGCTGGCAGACAAAGACACAATCCACTTCTGATTTATAAACAGAGGAAAATACTTTGCTGTAATAATAAACGTTGAAAACACCAATAAAGAACAGTAGATTTTGTAGCTGAACTTTGTCCAACACACATTGGACGTAATCTAAAATGCCTTGAATTTGAATTGATTTATAAAAACATTATCAACTACATCGCAACATATAAATCAGACTTATTGAATCTGAGAGAAAGAAACAAAATCAGAGATGTTGTATATGCATCACTGTTTTCCTGAGAGGAGGCTCGTTTCTACTGTGACTACATGGATACACAGGGACATCTTGTGGGCAATGAGGACAGCAACACTTTAAAAGAAGACCCGCTTCCTTTTATCTACATGTTTATGACCATGACATCACTGACTTACAAACAGGTGCTTTCTGAGTTCGATTCACACTCACTACCAATCTACTTCTGAAATAGTGGTATTGTATTTCATATTAGGTGCCTCAAAAGCCCCCTCAGTGTCTGGAAATTCAACTCCCTGTGAGCATTTAATACTTCCTGTGTTGCTGTGTGCTTAACATGAACTAAGTAAAGAAACAGATGCCCTTGTCTCAGTACGACCGTACTTACAATGGAACTATTTAAAGTCACTTTGTGTAAGGATTTCTCATTAACACAAGGCTCAGAAATTACCTGCAAGGATACATATAAGCAAAAGCAAGCAGAAAATCCTATAATAGCTTGAAAAATGAGTGTAAATGTATGTTTAATAGCCATGGGTAAAATATTTTTATCATTAATCAAAACGATTAATCTACTGTTGTTTCACTAAAGCTGGTTCACCTCATTGTTTTTAGAAAGTTGAACCAGAAAAATTGTTTTTTTTCCCAGACATTCCTCCAACATTTGCCTTTTTTCTTCTAAATTATTGAATGATTAAAGCTTTTCAGGCCTCTAATAATAAAACAAAGACAAAAATCTAAACTCTTTGGCTGAACTAGTCACACACACTAAATATACAGTATTTATTGGTAACAAGGGGTCACAAGTAGACATTACTTTGTTTTAAGGGGTCACAAGCAAGAGTAAAGACAGCATCTCCCACTAGGATTGATGCAATGTTTTCAAGTGCTGCAGATTTTAGTTTTAAAATGTAAAAAAAAAAAGAAGTGCTTTACTCACATTTTTGGTACTACCATCCTTCCGCTGTTTCTCTCTCTGTTCAAGAAATCTTTTGGTCCATTCTTCTCTGGGAGGCAGCATCATGATCTCTGCTGACTGATACCTGTCTGAGGGAATCTGGCTCATGGGGGGAGGCAGGTTATTTGTGCTGGTGCTAAGGCTAACACTGGAAGACCAGTTGCTGTTGGATGTCACCTGAGGCTCTGGATCCCCATTGAGGGTTTTAGGCCACTTTGGCTTAGAGAACCACCTTTGGCTACCTCTGAGAGGGTCTCCCAAGATGTTAGTTTTTTTACCCAAAGGAAGAGAAGGTGGTGGTGGGGGCTTAAACTGGAACTTGAGCCTGGGTGGTGGACCTCCATAAAAGCTAGTCAGAGAATCAGGGCCAGGTAGTGACTCTGAAAGGGAATTTGTGCTGGCACTGTTCTCTGGATTACATTTTTGGCCATTCTTGGAGAGATTTATTGGGGTGAGGTCTTCAGCCGGAGGATAATCCCATGGACAGCTGGGGAGGTGGGCCCCAGGGTGGTTTTGGATTGCAGAAGGGAAATCCCTGTCCGCTCTCTCCTCAGGGGGGGAAGCATTGCCAATTCCACTGTCCCCATTACTGCTGGCACTGCCTTGCTTGCCAGTGCTGCCGTTCTCCTTGGCTTGTTGCTGAGCCTCCGTGTCCAGTCTGACTCTAAGCCTCTCTACGGCTTCTCCCAAGTCACTGTATAGGACTGTGACAAAATGAAGGACATCTGGCGGAGTCTGAGGGAATTCCAGACAGCCCAAAGCATCTGGATCTGGAGTGCAGTCGAAGCCAAAGCGCCCAGCAATCCCTATGTGGTCCTCATGGTTTCCCAGCTCTGGGTCGATGAAGAAAACATGGCAGGAGGCCCTTAAAGGACCATCCTCTGGGACACGGCCATTGATTATATGTGCTGTAGTGACCAGGCAAAAAAAACGTGGGTCTTCAGCACACACAGCCCCTAAAACCAGGTTTTCAGTAGGGAAGGCTGCCAAAACAGCTCCTGCTTCATCACAAAGTCTGATGCAGTCAAACATGATCTTCATCATCACCAGAGTATGGGTATCCTGCTCTGTACCCAACTGACGTATTCGCTCACGAATGGCTTTCAAACAGTCCTCCTCTGATTCTGTAGTGTTTAAAATCAGCTCTGTAGAGCTCAGGTAGCCCACTACCAAGGTCATGTTTAAAATACTCCAGTCTGAATTCACTTCTTCTGTGTCTGTAAAAACAGAGTCTGTGTCCCCCAGTCTGGAATTTTCCTCCTTTGGCTGCTCAGCTAAAGCGCTCCATTGTTGTGACCACTGCGACATGTCAGGTTCTGACACCGGCCTCTGTTTGGAGGTGAATGCATGACTTGAGTTGAAGGAGGAATTGTTTGAATCGTGCGAGATGGTGCGAAGAACACCTGCCTTTTGAAAAAGACGCTTTTTCTGTCCAATCCCAAATTTTTCATCATTAAGGATGGGGTTCTCCATGATTCGGCCTTCAGCATGCACCACTAACCGCAAAGGCCCTTTGCAGCTGCCAATCAACTGCACCACATTCTCATGCAAAGCGGTGGACACGTCTGTTCCATTGATGGCCATGATGCGATCCCCTTGTTTGAGTCCCACCAGGTCAGCAGGACTTCCTTCCAGGATGCCACTCAACAAACATGGCTGCTGTCCTGAAATAGTAAAGCCATATCCTGCCCGACCACGGATGACCTCAACACCCCTGAGCTCACCGACTGCATTCAAATCCAGGCGCCTCCTTGCACCCTCAGGCTGTCCCTGTATCCTCATGTTTGTTGTGAAACTCTTGCAGATTGCCAACACTATTGTGTTGTTGTCATCCTACAGTTAGACAAAAGTGGGCAAAAGACAGGAAGACACAAATTTTAAGTGGAAGTAGTTTGTTTGTACTAAATCATGCAGTACATAAGAATGAGGGAATAATCACAAAGCATTGCCAAATAATTCAGTTGCTAATCAGCTTTCAATAGAGATATGTGGTGGTGAAATACTAAGTTGAAGCATTATACTAGACTGATTTCATGATCCATTACCTGCAGAACACTTTGTCAATGAATCGACTAATTGTTATTTAATCTTCAAATGTCTTGTTTTGTCCATGCTAAAAGATATTAATTTGAAACAAATTAAAGCTGGGAACATTCACTTTTAAGTCAGCAAATTTCTGGCATTTTTGATTGAAAACTAACTTAAACAATTAATTGATCAAATTCTAAGTTAATTTCAATTATTTTAATTAGACCAATCAATTAATCGACTAAATGTTTAAACTCTACATCATGCAGCATATTAAGTGATTTTTTAAAATTCTTGAATACTAATATTAAATACTTTATGTTGAGAGCAATTGTTAAAAACAAAATCACAAAATAATTTCAGTATTTCCTCTGTAATTTTAATACAGCTGTGGTGCTTTGGGCAATAATTCTGGTTTTGTCCCATATCTGTCGCTAAGTTATGTTTAAAGTTGAGGCTCTAGTGTTAAAAAAATGTTTTTTAATCACTATATAATCACTACTTTTAAAGCATCTGGACTACCCTTTAGTTTTAAATGACATTAAGGCTTTTTATTAAATTACAATCTTAATACTGATTTAACATTTTCTCTTGCTCTGGTGAGAAAATAAATTTACAATACATGTACTTTAAAATGAATCAAAATACAACACACACGCATTTCTTTAAATTATGAAAAAAAACAAATATAAACCTACTAAAAAAATAATTACTTTAATATAATATACATAAATTACCATAATTAAGAAGTAGAATGTTTCTCGAGGTACATATTATTCTTAGAAAAGTACTAAATAACAACGTAAAACACTGATATCAATCTTATTTTAGCAATTACCTGTCAAAGATAAGACACAGAAAGCTTTTATGTCCCAACACAGCTCGTAAATTACGGGTCTTGGTCCCACCCCTCCTCCACCCACACCCCAAAAACTGTGCCAGCTGGCTCCCTACTCACCAACAACGCTTTAATGACAACCAGACTCTTGGGTTTCGGTCAGCCACTGTTTTTAAATGTTACAATATTCTTCTAACCACAAGTTAAATAGTTTGAAACAGCAGAAACACCAGACGAAGCCATGTGGTTCCTTTACTAGTGTTTTAAACCGGTAAAGCAATGCGCTATCACATACGGTAAATCAGAAACTTTCCCACAATGAGGCTGTTAAATGACTAAGTTAACTTTCGAAATTACCTTTTCCAGCGTTGAAAACTTCTGCAAAACTCCCACAGTTTTACATTCACGCTGCTAAAAGTCCAAACATTTACATTTTTCCCATTAAAGCTCTTTCTTTCTATTAATTATTCAAACAATATTTCCCTGCAGTGTAGTAGTAGTCCGTATGGCCCCGCGAGATATCACAAAGCGTCTTTCATTGTAACCATGACAGCGTAACGTCTCTGGAGCACGTGACGTATCCCTCTGGCCAATCACCACGCCTCTCACGTTCAATATTCAAACGATTGGAGTGACGCTATTGGCTGATACTAATACTGACAGTTGATAGTGTACTTTGCGCTAAAGTGAATCCAATTTAAAAAGCCTTGAGTTTTTAAATGAACTACGCCGTTTAAATGCGAGGTTCAAAGCGACAGTGTAAGCTCTGTCACGAAGAAACACGTTAAATATGAAAACGAACAACACTGTAAACACGGTAAGTTTTCAAAGAATTAAAAAAAACACGATAAATTAGAAGTCTTACCCATACAATTATGCTAGCACCGCTGTACCACTATCTTGCACTATGTGGGTCGCCCCCCGTCCGTCTTTTTCACACTGCTGCAGCACTCTGCTGCGGATGGTCTGTCAACAATACCTCTCTGGTCAAAGGGCTGCAACGGTTGTACACACGGTCACATGGGTTAACTACACATGTCTCAGCCTACACATTGACTGTAAACAGGAAATAAACTGAAAGTCATTTCGTGAAAGAAAGGTCACGTGATGATTATTGACAGTCTAATAATAGACCATACAAGCTGATACACTTGTATTACGGATGTGACAGTGACATCAAATCACATTGGTTTACATCTCAAACAAACAGTATTGCATTTGCATTTTCATGCAGGAGTCACGTCCATGAAGTTGCTGGTGCAGTGTGTCTGATCCAAATCCTCTTAAAATAGGCTGAAAGGCAAAGGCCTTAACATTTTGGCTCTATCAGTCCTCGCCTTCTGTGTATTTTGCATTTCAATAATTACCCTGCAGAAACAGATATGCTGCCTAACAGTGGGGAAAATTACAATGAAACACAGGAAATGATGGCAAACCAGTGTGCAGTTTAATTCAGCAGAAATGCAAACAAGAGTAAGGCGTTTTTTCACATATTTAAGTATTGAAACCTCAGAAACAATGTGCTTTTCTGTGTGTGTCTTGAAGTTTTGCATTTATATCTGATCTTAAAAGTATGCCACCCAAGATTAAACACTGTATAAATGTTATTTAATTGACCTTACTCAGTGCAATTAGTCTGCAGGCAGAGTACCAATCTGAAGTGCCTGGATTTAATATATTTCTGATATTTAGCAATTACATCTAAATGTGCTTCACCTTGAACAGTTCTATCACCTGAATGCAGGGAATGTACCCTTATTCTTATAGACTCAGTGTAGCCACCATCTAAGATTCATGTCTTTTTACAGTTTCTTTTCAATGGAGCTACATCAGCTTGACATTGTAATTTCAAGGTTAGCAGCCATTCTGTCTCATCTGTGGATTGATGATAAACCAGCATACTTTCATCAAACACTGACTGTACTGCTATTGAGCACAAAAAGGACATCTTTGAGAGCTGTAACATTTTCTTTTGGCAAGAAATCTGATGCAGTTGCTGTAGCAATTTGCTGTCAGATCCCCAATCTCTTCAGTATCAGGAGGGCTTATTGCCGTAACTCATGATAACGCCTGGTTCACAATGCTGCAAATTGCCCTGTTTGGCATCAAACCTTCCCAACTTGTAATTATCCTGACACAGTGAAAAAAAGAAGTGACAAAAGAAGTCTGTTTTTGCAAGGCTGTTGTTTCCACAGTGATTTTAATGGGACACTTGAATATTATCAAGAAAGAGGATCTGATAGAACTATCCTTAACATGAAAACTCAGACTTGCTGTAGAAGTGCAAGCATATCTCTATAGTCAACATGCTCATCATCTTTCACTGAAGATATTCAAGTTAACAGTATATTTTTTGTACATTTCATTGCTGATCAGGGATATATTTAGACATATGCAACACTATAAACAATAAAAATGTCTGATGTTGAACGGAAATCCAAAATAAATATATTTTATTCTTTCTCCAAAGAGGCTAGAGGTGATACAAGACGATGATCTCTCCCAAACGACCACAACCCTCCCACTTCACTTCACGGCTTCCCCGGATCTTTGACGCCACTCTGAGCCCACGATGCTGACGCTGGGGAGGAAGGCTGGATCATCTTCTCCAGGAGATTCATCATACGTTCCTGCAGCTGCAGACACTGGACCTGGAGGAGGTTCTGTTGGTGCATGGCCCGGCGGACCTCCCTGCACGTCTCCTCTATGGCTCGGCTCGACCTCTTCTGTTGCTGCAGCATGGCTTGCATCACCCGCAGCTTCTTCCTCTTCATGAACAGATGTTTGTTGGCATGCCTTTTCCTGGCTGAGGTAGGATGGGAGCTGGAGAAGAGAGAGGGGAACTTTTTAGAGCAGGCAGTGATTGTGTTTTATAAGAAGGGATCCCCTCTGTGTTGGTGCTATGATCTAAAACAGTCCAGTCAGCAATTTCTGAGCATTATCAGAAAATCCAAAATAAAAAAAAAGAATCAAAGTTGTATTGAAAATAATTTAATAACACATAAAAAAACATAGAATATACAAAGTGAAATGAAAGTGATGTATAGGTGACAGGAAAGGCACCTACAGGTGTGTTTTGGTGGGGGTCATGGGGTCATATCAAGGCATAATATGATAGATTATCCCATATCATATTATATCAGATACATTTATATATAACATTTTGCATATTACCACCTGTTATCACATGACCGACATGTGATAACAAATTAAACCATCTCAATGACAACTGAGCAGCTCTATCTGCTGAAAGCTGCTAAAAGCTTCAGAAACACAGTAGAGTAAGAGAACCTTGAATTGAGATTTATTTGCCAAAAAGTTAACTCTTAACATACCGTTCACATATTTTTAATTTGAGTTTTCCTGAATGAAGGTCTTTGGATTTGGTAATAATCTGGTTCACAGAGTGTATCATTTCCTATGATACATGCAACAGGAAACACGTTACAACATGACGGAGAAAAAAGGGCCATTATCTCAGCTTAGTTGACTATGAATGGTGGATGTCAGTATATTAACATCTTATTACTTTTATGAAAAGACGCTGCGCACACACACACGCACACACACACACTCACAACAGCCCCCCCCCCCCAGCTCCTGTTACCTGGAGCCCTGTGTGTGCTCACTGTCAGAGCTCAAAGAGTCCAGCTCTTGCTTTATCTCCATTTCATCTGAGGAGCCTGTGTACTCTGGCAGGAATCCCATCATCCCTTCCTCTGCCTGGGCCACTAGGTTATCTGTAGACTGGGAGGAAGTGGACGGACCTGCAGTGGAGGCCTGAAACTCCAAAGAGTTCACCCTCCCGTTCTCCAGCGGCTTGGAGAGGATCTTCTCGATGGACTTATAATACGGCCAGTCCGGCATCTCACCACCTTCGCCGACTGTGGATTTCAGTCGCCTGTTGGAGCAAAAATAGATGTTTATAATCATGCAACAGCTGGATTTTGGAGTATAGCTGGACAACTGGATCTGCTGCACTTGCCTGTACTGGAAAGACATGTTGGTGATTTTCATCTTGATTTCCTCTTTGAAACGCTGCTCTCCGGTCAGCTGGAAAAACCTCTGGGACATCTTCTCGTACACCTTGGCGTTCCTCTTGCTCATTTTCAGTTCGTTGTGGTGTTCCTCCCATACGTACAGGAGGGCTTTCATTTCACCGTCAGTCCAGTTTGGGGCCCTCCTGTGCTTCTCACTGTGGCCTGGCAATAGGTAGCTGAAACCATCGTCTGATGCCATCTTTGAAATGGTTCTCCTGGCCTGTGCTGGCTGTGCTTTGCAGGAATAGGCTCTTTAGAGGTTGAATTTGAAAGTCTTTTACTGTGCTATAAGCTGTGTTGAGTCTGCAGTGAGGGAGTGAAACATGCAAGAAGGCACACACGCCGTTCCTGCCTGTGCCCTTCCCCCTAGCCTAGCTGAAAGAGGACTCAAAATGGGGCCTAAGGCAGGAGAGGAATCCGGTTAAAAGCTTTTAGTGGTGCGTGATGTCACCGTGACATCAAGTTGCCTTGGCAACGGTGAGGGAGGCCCTTCATTTTCCCTCCCTCTCCTCTAACCACTCCCATCCGCTCTCCTTTCCCCTCCATTCTGCTTCACTGGCAGCACAAAAAGCTTTTAGCTGAAAGGCAGCAGTGTGAGCGCACAAGATTGCTGACAGTTTTGAAATATGAGCCACCAGGGAGGGAAAAAAAAAAGAGAGCCGAGACCACGGGTATGTGTTTCCCTGGCAACAAGGCACTGGATTTGGTAGTCAGCCAAGACACTGCTCCATTTAAAAGCTTTTAATAATAGACAAGTCACTTTGAGATGGGGAGAGGGAGGATTTGCTTTATCTGGCATGATGTAGAAGAGAGGAAAACACTTGCAGCCTGCAGTTTAGATCTAAAATGCGAGCAAAAGCTTTTCAATGAAAAAACTGTGAAACACTTTATGTGAAAATGAGATGAGGAGACATCAGACAGAATGGCAACATGTGGTGATCGACCATAGGCACCCCAGCAACGGGATACAATATGCTGACTGCTGTAATCAGCTTTCTATTCATAGCTGTGGGTAGTAGACAATGGACCCCTGCTGAAGGGGTTTCTCTGACCAGTTGGAGACCCCTCCCCCATTTAGATCCCAGCAAGGGGCGGATCTTCGTCTACCCCCATCTCAAGCACCCTTATCTACCATAATATGTGTATTCCCCCTCTCCCCCAAGCCCCCTCTCTCTTTCTCCCTTTCTCTCTCCCTCCTTGCATGTTCTCGTCTTTTTTCCGAGAATATTTTTGCACCACAGCCACAAAATACATTAACAGTAAAACCCCAAACTACACCCCTCTTTCTTTCTATCATCTTGGCTCCTGCGTTTTTTTCTCCAAAAGGAGCAGAAATTGTAATGCAGTGATACAAGCCACCCATCCTCAATTCATCTTTATTAGTGCCACTAGTTGCTGTCGGCCCGGCTTAACTCAGTTTTGGCCTGATTAGACCCCCACTAACCCATCTGCTCCTCAGTAACCTGACAGGCGGCCGGTGCATTTTCATACTGCAAATTGGCAGCTTTGCCCGATCCATCACATCTGTCACTTAAGACAAACGTTAAGCTCTGCTGTTGCAGAAATGGAAGAGCCAATGAAAGTTGGTGTGAAAGGTTTTGTCCGTTTATTTTTTCTCCTTTGCCTCCAGTGTGCATTTAAAAGATCTGTGCCTCAAAATGTTCAGAAATTTGACTGGTGTGACTTTTGGGTATGGCTTCTATTTATCGCTCAAATGACTTGCTGAAGGCAAAAATTATTTTTGCAGAGTCGTGTTAGTTAGGGTAATTAAACTAAAGTAGATGGATATTTCACATAAAAATACACCTTAAAACCTTGATGCCTATATAAATCTTAAAAGTTTGCATGAATACTAATTTTTTCAGTTATTTCACTACCACAGCAGCTACCAGCACTTGTCTCTGTCAGTATAATGACAGAATCCTCTTGCTGGGGTCCATTATAATTGTGTTTTTAGTTTTTTCATTCATTAAGGTGGAGGTAATCCAGACTACTAATCCAGGAGCCAGACTAATCTACAGATAAACTGGTCATGCGCCGCTCATGTCTAGGAGTAGAATCAAAGTGTATGACAAGGCCAACAAGGATACAGCTTTCTTTTTTCATCTTAATGGTAGAAAACTGTCAAAACTGCTTTACACGATGCATGTCAAAAGATTTTAACAGTTAAGAATCAAAATGTATTATCATCTTATTTGGCATTGCACCTGCTGAGTGAACAAAACCACTCAAAATACAAGTATAATGCCATTAAAAGTGAAACTCCACGTGGAAATATGAAGTAACCCTGCGATACTTCCCATTTTAGTTAAGTGAAAGCACAAGCAACATGTCCATCATTTATAGTGGCTTTGGAAAGTATTCTTGCCTAAATTAGCAACAAAAAAATGCAAAAAAAAAAGTTTTTGCTTTGTTATTATAGGTTATTATGTGTAGATTGATCGTCAAAAAAGTCAATTTTATCCATTTTAAATGAAAAAGTTCTCTATTTCTCTGTTCAGTTCTCTGTTGGCCGCTCGCTCTCTCACTCACCCAGTCACCTACGCGCACACATTACGTACTGCCGTATTCCTTAACGGAGCTACGCTACCAAGCGTTTCCTCGGCAACGACGCGGAGGTTGACTCAAGTTTCGGAGTAGCGTTGTACAGAGTCTCCCAAACACTATTGATTTCCGAATGAATGGATATTTGGTGTTATTTTTGGCATTAAAAAAATATCTTTTTGGCCTGGCGGGGTTTCTCGCCAGGCCTGTACAATTATAAGGGAAACACTGGATAGGATATATAATTAGCTTCTTCCCATACCTGCACAGTATATACAGGTGTCTCAGGGTGTTATTGCTGAATGGTGAATTCAGAAGTAACCCGGTGTAATAAGATACACAAACACACACGAGAAAACTGATTGTTTTCATCTCTTATTTTTTTCACTAATTGTCCCATTGTATTTTATGTAAGTATGCACGTTGCTTCATACATACTGTTTACTGTAGTTAGTGTCTGCAGTCTTATTTCATCTTTTCACAAATATTTGTGCAAAGGTTGAAGGCAAATGTAATGAGGGTTTCACATCACAACTGAACAGTTTTAAAAAAACAATATAGCAGAAAACACTAAATCCATATGGATAATTTGGCTGAACCAGAGAAAAATGTCTTTTTCATGTACATGGCAAAATCTGGGTTTTAAATTTCTTGAAGGATCATTTGATGGTCTTTCGAAAAGTTAATCAAAGATGAGTCTTCAACATGTTCATAACTGAGCATGACTGGTCTGTGTGCAAAACCTTCTGGTAAATATATCTACGAGTAAAACAGCAGTTATGCATGTTGCTATGGTGAGATGTGATGTAGCGTTCACGGTTTCAGATAACCTTATATGGTTCTTAAAGTGATGAAAAGTCTCACATTTATAGACTTAAACATTACGTAATCGACATGACATTAAATGAAGGAGTAAATGTTATCTCTGAACCTTAGAAAAAACGTTTAATGCAAATTTGTGCACATAAAACACATACATACAGTACAGTGCATACAGAAAGTATCATAAAGTATAAATGCTTCTAATGTTGGCCTACATTAGTATGTTAACACATACCGTTGTACATCTCTACCTCATAACAAACCGGTCCACAACAGACCGAAAGCAAACTGACTGGACCACTTTGGCCAAAGCTAGATCCACAACAAGAGATAGTCTTTTGCACCTTCCCGATGACGAAAACTAAATAAGACAAAAACAACTGATGACCACAGTTTGTAGTGATTAGAGCATTTGAGGCTGGTGTGTGTCCTACACAAAAATACAGTAGATACAAGCTGTCTGTTTCCTTTTGAGTGCCATACTAAGTAGAAAGCTCTGTGCAAATCTGAGCTCAGGCAGGAGGTCCAATCCTAATTTACTCCTCCTAAGGGGCGGGGGGGGGGGGTGGTATAATCCATAGTAGCTTTTCTTCTATCAGTCTTTAACAATTAATGCAGATACAAGAAGACATAGAAAGCTATTAAATGTACCCATGCTCTGAGGGCAGAACAATTAAGGAATGTCTGTTTGTGATCAAATACAAAATACTTAAAATGACGTTAAATACTTAAAGAAAGGGGTTGGTAAATGGCATATAAAGTGTCAGGCAAACTCTGGTACCCGAGCAGCTTATCTTAACTTCACCTCACATCTCTCGTCTGTCACGCCCACACCCAAAAAATAACACACCATATAAAACAAGATGTCAAATTAAAATATAAAAAACATGATAGAATGGAAACAATATCGTATAATATATCAAGTATTCATAATATACAACAATACAATTTAAAAATCAAACCTAAAAAGGAATGTAGTTCTGAAAAAGTACCACTAGAGGTCAGCAAATATCCATGCTCAGATATCCAGTTATACACTTGAAATATTTATCTGCAGTGAGAAGTTTCTTCTGCTTGTGGACTAACACTTTAAAAAAAAAAACTTACAGATCCCACTTCTTTTCTTCCATTCAATTCCACATAGCAGCAGTAGTGGTAAACACTTCATCAATTCGGCAAAATTCACTTAGTTTACATTCTTGATATGAAGTCTCACAGTATGAATGACAGTTGTTTTTTTTTTTTAATCTAACACTGACTCGTATGTGCACAGTGGTCTCAAATGTCTCACTGAATAACATCTGCGATCTTGACACTGTTACTGCATCAGGAAAAAGAAAAAAAAAAAAGATTTCCCACGTATCAAAACTGACTCATGCAGTCGTAAGAGAAATTTTAATCTCAGCAAATTCTGCTGAAAACCACCAGTTCTTGTTAAGAGTTTTTGAAGTTGTTTTCCATCTCTGGTGGGAAAAGTTCTCCCAGTTTCTTTTTTTTTCAAGTTGGATTTTTGAAAATAATATGTCCAGCTGTGGATCATGTGTTTACAGACTCAAGTCTGTTTTTTCTCTTCGTTCTTGGGCGTCTCTGTTCAGTCTCTGGGTAGACACTCCTCCTCGGTGATGCCCTGAGCCTTGAGCTCCTCGAGAACGTTGTCCAAGTGGCCGGGGTCGGGGTAGCCGTGGCCCGTCAGGTTGGAGCCGAACTCCGTCTTGTGGTGCACCTCGTTCCAGATGACTGTGTCGGACTCGCCGGTGGTGCTGGACGTGCCCACGGAGAAAATGAGTCGCCGGTCCCATGCCACCAGAAGCAGCCTCAGAACCTGGACGGAGAGGTTGAGGAAGAAAAGATTTTCATGTATACTCTTCAAACTACATGTGAGGTCAAAAAGAGTAGTTTTTTTATTTACCTTGCGTCCCTTTTCGCTGTCAGGGAGGTAGCAGTGTCTGGGGAACCCACGGGCAGTGAAGGGTTTGCCTGGGTTTGGGTGCTCTGGGCCCTGAAGAGATGGAAAGTTCATTACATCATCCAAACAAAGCCAGAAATACTTCCTGCTTCATCATATTGGTGTCACATAAATATTGGTAATCTGACTTTACCTGGATACCAGGAGGGATGTTGTAAATGATGCGGATGGTTTTGCAGTCAGGGTGGCCGGGCAGCGAGTGGGGGATAACATGGTACTCCATCTTGCCAGGGGGCTGGTTGCCGGTCTTGACTCCGTAGATGGTCTTGCAGGTGGGGCACTGCAGGCTGCCGTCCTTGTTGCCATTGTTGTACATAGCAACGAGGCACTGGAGGTGGTACTGGTGGCCACACTGCGCCAGGCGGCCCACCGACTCAGCCCGGGAGATGCCTCCCACACCAGGGCCTTTGTACCCCGATGGTCCGGCCAGAGCCTCCATGCAGATGGTGCAGTCCTGAGTTGGGAAGACAAGTACGATTTATTTCTTGTCCGGCTTTTTAATTTTGCTCAATGAAAACAAATCTTTTCAAATGCTCTCCCATGTGGATGCATTTCAAAAAGCTGATCTTGCATTAAAAATGACAAAACGGAAAGTCGTTAGCATTTCAAAATGGAGACACATGATGTCATGTTGTTTATCCTAAAGCTGTTGGATCAAGTTACATAAGAATGCCCAACAGCAGTGTTTTTCTGCTGTTTTGCTGGTTCAATGTGGACACAAACCTTTTCCAAACTCACTTGAAAACAAACCCTTGACAAGATATCTTATGAGAGTAAGTAGCACTAGTGCCACTTTCACTTTGTTATTGTTGTAATATTTAACTCTTTTAATATTCAACCTCTTTTGTGCACAAGCCAAAAGATCACGTACTCTCAAACTGTTACTGTTCTTGAACCCTTTTGATTACCAGACATAATCCACGTCTGTTCTGAAAGGTCACTCTTTGGGGTTTACTATCATAAAGTCAGAATTAACCTAAGTGATGCAGAGGCATAAAATGTAGTAAAAACATATGTTGTTTTCTCCCCTATTTTTTACTCTTTTAAAAATATGACTGCTCTGTTTTGTATGTGGTCCTATCCCTGGCTACTTGTTAAGTTTTATTTGAATGAACCGGTGGCTCAAAACCATCATGAAGGACAACTCACCTCCTCAGGGGGATTGCGGACTTTCTGAAGGTACCTCTTCACCACCTCCTCAGGGGTCTTGCCTATGAAACAGAAAAACACAAAGTATGACGATCTGTTTATGAGCATACGCTGTGTAAGTCCTCATGAGGGTGAGAAAGCCAGAGCACAAACAGACTTTTTTCGTCATCAAACCCACCTTTGCGGGCCTGTTTCTTGGTGGTCTTGCGGCAGCAGTGCCCCAGGCCGGGCACAGGCTTGATGTCGCTCTTGCTGACAGGTGGAGGATGGAGCACCAGCTTGGGAGGGCGGGTCAGGCAGACAGGAAGTCCCGCTGCACTCATCAAGATGCCTGTAATGCCTGGAAACAGCCAGCAGAGGGGGGGATGTTAGACACTGTATGTGGGGTTTCCTGAGAGATTTATTATTACAAGCTCTTTATCTGGACAATCATCTGTTATCCGTATACAAATATGGGGCTTAGTGTCATTAGCTGTCTGTCAGTGAATCAGAGTCTAGTAAAGGTTTACACTAAGAGCTGAGAATTAAGACTAAACTAATTTATGGTGCAACCTTAAAGATCCTTTTTTAAAGATATATTTTACTGAAATTCATTCTGATCTGTTTAAATATAATAAGAAAAACTGTGTTTATTTTTACCTGCCAGTGCAGGGTGCACAGGGCTAGATCCATTCAGGTTCTTCACTGGAACCGTTGGCACTCTGAAACACAAGAAAAACAGACTTAAATTAATCCACACATGTTGACACACTAAAAGCAGACACGCAGCTGGCCCCGTCACCTCATCCCCAAGATTTAAGACATCGAAATCTGATGAGTCACCTATAAACAGGCCACAGCATATGCCAGTTTCTAGTTCAACGTGTCAGCAGGTTAAGGAGCTTTTGCCAAATCATGTAGAGAAACAAACAGACGTTGCTCATCACGCCTTGACATACTGTCCTATAGTGCCAGGTAGGCCACCCTGCCGTGTGAGGCTTAAGATTAGGATGCATATAGCAGCACTAGACGTTTGGCGGCTTGTTTTGCTGTTCTAGTAATACTTCTGAAGAACCCAGGAGGAAAAATATCACTAAAAACTGCACTGATTCAGAGAACGCAGAGATGCTCCTTTGCAAGACAAAGTAAACCTTTAACTCTGAATGAAATCAACTCATTTTCATTTTCTAACCACATAAAGCTTTGATTTCCCACAAAAAATGGACAGCAGCATCTATTTTCATTTAAAAATTTTCAAAAAAAGCAAAAGATGAACTCCTCAAATCAGGTGAATGAGCCCATGACAACAATACACATGCCCTTATGTTAATAAAATGTCAAACTGTCCTTAACTACTTCTGTACTGTTTCTCTGCTCATCAACAGGTGAAAACACACAAAAAACATACAGTAACAGTTTGTTATAAGCACAATAACACCTCCGCTATGACTGCCCAGTTAAAAGTGTGTACTTACGGTCTGCCAGTTTTGATAATAGTCATATTTCCTGCTTGGAAGCACCAAAGATCACAGACACAGCTCAAGATATTCCAGTAACAATTTCCACTTGTCTTCTCCTTTTTTCTGTCTCCAATCTACTCTTCAGTTATACAGCAGTGGTGTCTTTAGCCCCTCTCTTTCTCGCTCTGTCTCTCCGTCAGGACTTGTGTGCCTGTGTCACGTCTCCTTCCTCTTTTATAGGCCTAATCCACCTGTTTCCATCTGTTGACTGAACTCTGGTTGTAGGCCAGAGATACGTCACAGCAGGGATTACCTGTCCCATGTTACCACGTCACACTGCACCATAAGGCTGACAGACATCAATACATAAAACAGTATACCAACATAAACTGACAGACATCAATACATAAAACAGTATACCAACATAAACCCCATGCAGAGTTATTACAGTATGTCAACATACTGACATTAAGATTTGGGGATGATTTAATACTTAGCGATCCATGATCAATCAAAACTATCTATTAGTATTGGCCAATGTAGTGTAATGTTGGCACAACAATGTGATTTGACAATGTGTGCACCTAGGTAACATTTTTTAAAAAGTTTTCCAACATGCTTTCATTACAATCACGTACTTCATCTTTCCCCACCTACAATACTTATTGTTATTTATTTACTGTCAATTCTGTTTTAAATATATCTTTGATTAATTGTGTTTTTATCTTTTTTTTGCTTTGTTTTTATTGTTTATACGTTAAGCATACATACGTCTTTTTCTACATGTGTTTTCCATCTTTTGTAAAGCTCATTGTAGAGCATCTTTTTTACATGAAATATGCTATATAGTTAATATATATATCCTTTATTTAACCAGGTAAAAGTCTCAATGAGATGAAAGCTTCTTTTCCAAGAAAGACCTGGCCCAGAAAGCAGCATAAACATTGTTACAACAATAAACAAAAAGTGCAAACAGACAAATACAACTGTCACACACTACAAATTAGTGGACACAATATCCAGTTAATATGCAATATAAGGTCAAAAGTCTCTACTAAAAATATATATATAGTTAATATACTTATATAGCTATATCAGCATCATTTATTTTACCATACATTACTAAGTAGAGCTATAAACAGTTATGATGACTGGCAGGGTGCTCGTTTGGACTTTAAGAGAGGGTAGGTGACATCATATAAGGGTCTTTTTCAGCCAAAAGGAAGCACACTTGCTTGTGGTAGATCAATTAATTAAACAGTTGCTGTGACTGAACCCGATCATCTTAAAATATTTAAATTGTTTGATTATCTGAAAATTCAATGGAATGTCTGAGGCAAAGAAATCCAAAAGTGACCGGAAATTAGCAGATTTCACACTGTAGTGGATTATTTGGTAGTTTATCAGTAATTTCCTAAAGATATAAAATATAATCTCTTCACACTTGTTCTTATTCTAACAACAGCCTGAGGTTTAGGCTGTTTTAGCTGAAGCTATATTACATAAATGGTATATCTGGTACACATGGATGCACAACAACAATTTAAACCTCTCTTGATAAATGATGCAATGGTGACATGGAAAAACTTAGAGTCATGAGTTACTGTACTGTACATTTCCAGTACAGGACAATCTCATTACACTGGACTCTGTTACTATATTTGTTTGTTTACCAACAAATAAGGTGTCCGAGCTAGAGTATTAACTCCCTGTGTACGTGCCTTACGTGATTCACAAAGCTGAACCAAGTTGACTGGGTCAAACCTGAGATTAGTAAATAAAATTTGTATGCCAGGCAGGAAAAGGTGAACGATATGATGAAAAGATTCAAGGAGGGTGAGTTACAGCAGAGAAAGGGTGGGAAACAAGCTGAGGTGAGGAGTGTCAGCTTGTCACGTTTCTTTGATCCCGGCTAATCTTGCGGCATTAGAGCCGCCTCCATCTGGACCACTGGATGATGGAAACACACAAGCTGCGGCATATGACAGCACTTAGATACACATACACACACACACACACGCACACTCTTCTTGAATCACACCTTGAATCAAGTCTGATTAAAAAGATAAACCCTTAAAGCTGGAGACACGCTGTACTCTGCACATTCAGAAATTATGAAGTGTACGTTTTGCGGCGGTGCTACAGAACACAAAGCCTCCGCAATGACAAGAGAAAGGACCGCAACAGGTGTGCGGACCGAAGGCAACTTTCGTCACTGTGATAATCTGTGACGTTGGAGACCCCTCAGAGTTTAACATTTCACTTAGAAACCATCTGCTCCTTTTCACTGCAGAAAAACCGTTAATTCACCTATCCAACTGCTAGAAAACAAGCTTCAATTATACTTATAATGATGATATGGTATAATTGTAGCGACTGTCTTTTCAGAATACTTTGTTTCCTTCAGTTCTGGGCAGCTGTTTGAGTGTATGTCGATACACTTGTACGAGGAGATTGAAAACAGAGAGTTCAATATCAATTTCCATATCCATAAAAAAATACTGGATCAGGTTTTCTTCAAAATGTTAAAGAAGCATTCAAATGACTTACAAAACATTCAACTTTTGTTATATAAATTGCATGTTTGCATGTAATACATTAAATTACAAAAAGTCACTCTTACGCTGACTTTTATAAGTTAATTTGACTAAACTGTTTAGATAAAAATTTTCAACGAGATTTTTCTTGAAAAGTTGATTTGAGTAATTTGTGTACCAAATTCTATTATATCCCAAGTTCCATAAAGCTGCAATAATCAATATTTTTATATTGACAATGGATCAAATGACTATGTGTAATGTGAGGTGTGTCGTTTGTAGTGACAGATAATTATCACCTGATTCTGCAGCTCCAATCAGCTCTACAAAGTATTTTAGCATCTTTCAGCCCATTGTTTTGGTTTTCTGCCTCTCAGCTTTAATGTTCCGACTCACTCTCACCGCTCTTATCAAACTGGTCTCCAGCAGCAGCAGGCAACTGTTTTCCATGAAAAAAAGTCAGATAAACTCACTGCACACTATCTGTGCTGCACCAAACAGACCAGCAGTAACAGCAGTTATTGATTAGTGGGTGAACATAGTGGAGCTTTTGGCACCTGGAAGTTGTTAGAGAGCAAAACAAAGTTAAAAGGAGTGTGAATATTGGCTGCACATTGATCAGGTGGCCAGAAACACGACTCTAAATGAATCCTAATGTTGCTCTGTGTCTGCTGGATGTGTACATAGGCAACTCTTTGCTTAAATTGCTAGCTATAACAACTTTATAAGATGATAAAGTTGTGTTTACATCTTGTTCAGCTGCCACAAACTGCCCAAAAGTAAATTAACGTTGCTTTAAATTAAACTGAGGACAGCATTAATTTGATCACAGCTGAGCCAAGTGGTTGTTGATCCCTTGATTCAAAGTAATACAGTTATTTTTTACTTTGGTTTTACCAAAATGAACCAGCGCAATTCTGTAGAAATAAATGAAACCACATTTAAACCCAGTTTAAACACAAACTATTACTTACATATCACTGACACCACGTGAAAAGTGCAGTAGCAGCGTTGTTAGCAGAAAGCTAAAACATTATGTCAACTAATGAGGACAATGCTTCAAAAGACCATTACGTTACACAGTTTTTTCACCTGAAACCAAAAAAATCACTTAAATTAAATAGCTTTTTCTTTAAATTACTCAATTTATAAATGTGATACTAATTACCATCATGTAGTTTATGGATTTAAATGATAAATCTCTTATCACTGGGTATACCAGCTTCAGCCTCATGTGGTGATAGTTTTTGAATTTGGGGATAAGGCAGTAAGATGATGACAGCAGGAGCACTAAGTGGAGATTGAGCTAATAACAAGTAGATGGGGGAATCCAAGGCTGACGGGATCAGAGAGACTCTTCAACTGTGACTTTGGCTGTTTTACTGCAGCAGCAGGTACAACCATCTGCTGGACAGAAGAGTACTCTCACCTGATATGTTGAAAGAATGGGTCAGTCACACAGCTCACCTGACACAAAATACAGAGATTACTAAAGCACGTAACATTAAGCCCGCGGTATTTGGTATTAATCTGAGGCTTAGCTGCTGCTAAAATGCTGTTTTATAGAAGTTCAGCTAATGCGACGATTCAGAATGTTAGGCTACTTACACCAGGGCCACTGTTGGGTTGGCTCATATGGAAATTACCCTAAACATGTGTTGTGTGTTGTTTGTGTACAAGCAGTCATGCAGACCCGCTCCAAAAAAACAAATGTAAAGGCTGAATGTAGTTCAGTGAGACTTAATGATTGTGAGGAAACAAATGTTATAAACAGGAAGGCTATAATTGGAATCTGATGAAATCTAGATGCTAAAATTTGTAACATCCTCACCACTAAAGTATGTGGAAAACAGAAATGATAAAAACAGCAGTTTTCCTGCCTCAAAAGTCTTCTCAGTTGGTGCCTGTACATTCCAGTCATCTTACTAACCAGCGCCCTCTGGCTATAGCATCTGGACACTGTAACACTCAGTAACATGTACTGATAATAAAAACCAGTCACAGCTAGTCATTCAACACCTCAAAACCACAGTTCACACATGCTGTACATGTCAAGCCTCATAAGAGGGGGTTTCCTACCAAAATGGGTAAATGTGACATGTTAATTTACATAATCAGTTACACTTACTGTATCAGCTGATCAGTGACTGATGTTTAATATTAGTATGTTAATTTCATGCTTCCATTATCCTGAAAGCTGGTTCCAAGCCACATATTTCTGCTGCCCTCTAGGATGAAATTGCATATTTAGGTTAGGATAGTACTGAAGATTTTTCACTATTTTTGCATTTATTTGAAGACATCTCAAATTTCTGTCTTGATGTCTGGACAGTGTGTAAACTCAAAGACCTGAGCCACATCTTTTTATATCAGTCCATGTTTCAAATCTGAGTAGGCGCAAGGTTTTAATCAACAAAGTTATCCATCCTCTGCTTCACAATGGTTGCTAAGGTTACCAACCCAAGTGCTTACACAAACACACACACACACACATGCTTTTCTAATTCCCAGAAACCCCCAATTGTTTGCATGAAAACTATACACAAACTAGGTATATGCATAAACTACATGCGTGTGAGTGTGTGTATGTGTGTGTTTTTGTGAAGTAAATCCATCATTAAGTGGTTGCATGACAAATGTGTGGAAACACCAGAGAGCTCGGCTTGTTCAGTATGAATGCTCTTCATTGTTTTTCGATGGAAATGAGTGAGCCTGATGGACTTTGTCACAAAGATTAAAGGCTCATGAATGCTAATGAGCGCTGATGTCGGACAATGTGTAACGAGGGTTTCAAACAAACTGGGAATTCCTGTCTACATTGATTTTTTTCTTACAAATCCTGTTTAGTTGGGCTCATTTTGTTTCATATACAGTATTATAATGACTGATCTAATCTCTGGGGACATTTCATTTGAATAATACATGAAATATTTTAGCAAAACTTTCCTTTTCCTAATATTTTGCCTGCCTCGTGTATGATAATGGGAAGGACAAAATATTAAGGACACCTTTTAATATAATGCACTCCAGTACACCACCACCACCCACTACAACATCAATAATAAAATAGAATTATCACCTTTCTGACTATGTATAAGCTTCATAAAAGTAGAATTTGTGGCACAGCTGTTGTATTGGATAAGTGTTCCTAATAAAGTGCTTGGTGAGTGTACAAACCTGTCCATTTGCATGGAAGAGAAAATGATTCAGTAAGAAAGTCTTTTTTATACGATTGAACCTTTTTTGACAGTTTAAAGACTATTTTTAGCAAACTAAAGCACTCCTAAAACCAGGTGCTGGTGTACTATAGAGGTTGTCTACTCACCCAGAGGCGATAAGGGCACGTGACTGAGCCATGGCGATACGCTGCAGCGCAGGTCGGCTCAGCCCCGCTAGGCTGGACCGGGGTGGCAGAGGGGCCGCGCAGGCAGCAGCACCAGACGAAGACACTGGGCCCAGGACGCGGGCGGAAGGCGAGGGCGTGCAGGTGGAGGCAGCCGTGGAGATGAGAGGCGGGCCTGGAGCGGGCGCGGCAGGAGCGGAGCAGGAAGCGGAGAGGGAGGAGGAGGTGGAAGGGTGAGGGGGGGAGGTGGCCATAGATGAGAGTGTGGTGGAAGGTGGGGGAGGAGGCGGCGGAGGCGGGGGGAGAGGCGGAGGAGGGGGACGGGTGGAGGAGATGGAGAGGGCGGCGGTGGCCGAGCCAAGGAGGGAAACAGAGTGGGTGAAGCCTCCTCCGATGCCAAGGCCGGCACTGCCAACACCGCTACCACCAATGATACCTACACCTCCTGGACCGCCCATACCACTGATATTGAAGCCACCTGTCGCCCCAACTATGGATGTCCTGTGCGGGGAAAATGAGCGTGACAGGGTTGGAGGCCGAGGCAGGGTTAGTGAGTACGACCCTCCTGGGATTGAGTGGCTGCTTATTTTGGGACTAGGTGGCTTGGTCTGTGGTGGTCTCCGACCCAGAGTGTGAGCAGTCGACATGGTGCCCGCTTTGACACTCAGCACCAACATACACTGCTGACAGGCGCAGGGCTGTCCCAAAGAGGTGATGGCTGACGCAGGGAGCGCCCCGCTGGGATACGCGCTCCCATTTCCTGTCCCGCTGCTGCTCATCCTGATCCCCATGCCCACTCCAGACACATCCACCCCCAGCAGTCCTCCGTGGCTGGGAATGGACGTAGGCCCCCAGGCGTGGTGGGATTTGGGCAGCGGCCCAGACACTAACGGGTAAGCCAGGTCGGAGCGGCGCTGGATGCGTCGGCAGCGCTGCGTCTGCCCGTTGATTTGGGTCATGCTTTCGAAGTCAATGAGGTAGCAGAAACCCAGCGGCGCCAGGTCCAGCCAGGGCTGCTGACGATCTCGTGCCGCCTGGATGGCGATGCCCACGTCCGTGTCGTACGCCGTCCAACTGCCAGCGTCGTTTTCCCACTCCCACAACCAGCCCTGGCCTGGCGCTGAGGTGGGGTCGTAGAAGCTACGTCGTACCGGTCGAAGGGTACCTGAGGGCGGGGTCACAACATACAAAAAATATACATGCACATTATGAAGACGTCAGCCTTAGAAATACAGTTATATTACATTTGGATGCATCTTTGAACGGCACAATGAAGAGATTTACTCAATGTCAGTGGAGATTTCTTGACATCTGCACGACTTGCACTGTCACTATAAAGTTTCAAGTGTATATTGAGCATCTCTCTACTACTGAACTACAATCATGATGTTGAAAATGACGAGAGACAGATGCAAGAGGAGGTAAATGACTGCACCACCGCTTGCTGTGGTCAAGTAAATTACAACCCTAACAAATTCAACATATCTGTGTTTGCTTGCTAAGAATTTGGGCAAACAGGTTGCCCCTGGTAACAGCACACTGAGTTCTGAATTCCGATTGGCTGGCAGCCTTGATCCGACCCAAAGCTGGCTGGTGTTTGCTTTCCCAGGGTGTCCAGAGAAACTCTACAGAGCGCTCATACTGTAAAGCCTTTCCATATCGAATCCTGTGTCTGGAACACAAAGGGTTGCGTGGATTTCACCGAGATGTGTGAGCTTGAAGCGAGAGATGAAACCTTTTAGATGAAACCATGAAGCAGAACTGTAAAAATGTATTTTTTTTACATTTTACAGTTCGGCTTGTATCGGTCCTTTTTTTTCTGTGAGGAGCACCAGGAATAATAGTGAAAACAGGGTAGGAATGTATCTGAATGACTATTAAGTGTTTAAATACATTATGTGGGATGAAACATACAGCAAAACATATCTGAAGCCCCCTGAAAACACATCAAAAACAAGTTCATACATGACCCAACCTATATAGAAACCATTATAAAGAAAACTTATTGGAATTTGTGCCATACTCTATGTATGGCACTGTAGGCATTTACACATTTCACAGAGACGACACAAGAGTTCATTCATAAAATCCGCCCCTGTCGACCCCATTTCATCAACGACCTCCTGAAATTCTTCTCCACCTTCCTCCCCCTCTCCTGTTTAGTTTGGGGCACCCTGTCTACCCCCCCCCACCCCCCACCCCCCCACTTCAGCCTCTTCTGGGTTTGGAAAACAAACGGCACAAAAGCTTTTGTCAGCCAATGTTGAGAGAGAAGGGCAATGTTGGGGTCTCTGCCAAAGTTAGACATCTGACAATTCTCTTCTTTGTCTTACCGCGCCCTGCTTGGCTCTCTCCTCTGCTGAGCTACTTCTTATGTCCATATAAAAGACTGCAGTAGTGATGTTGGTGTTTGCAGTAAAATGTTTACTGTCGGTGACTATGACTGGACACTTCAGCTGCCACTGTGGCCTAGGTGCCAAATGCAAACATACACACATACACACAGGTCAGAATGACTCACTTTACCATTGTATATTGACATCTTTCAAAATCATGTATAACACCCCCTCCCTGTCATTTACTCCTGTAACACAATAGAGGGAAATCAGTGGAGCCTATGGGGGATTTGAGGCTCTAAAATAAAAACAACTGCATTTATGTCATTGCACAAGAGAATATTTAAATTCTGCAGAGATAAGAGGCCACTTAGCAGCAAAACACTCCCACCAAAGCATCAACTTCTGGAGCAATAATCAACATCAGGGCTTGAAAATAGAAAGTAGACACACATGAGCGATACAAAAAAAAGGCCTCCCCACCTCAGGCCCCCGGCTCCACCGTTACACCCTCCATCGTGTGTGTGTGTGTGTGTGTGTGTGTATGTGTGTGTGTGTGTGCGCGCGCCTCCTCCTCCTCCTCCTCCTCCTCTCTGCTCCTCACCTGTGTCTTGTCGGAACTGGTGCATGGAATGCAAATCGATGATGTAGGGCGAGAGGCGAGAGTCCACCTGGCCGAGGACGACACTACCACACCGCGGGTCGCTCCGGATGACTGCCTCGATGTGATGACAGACAGCCGGGCTGTAGGGCCGCCAGCGTCCGTGCTCGTTCAGCCATTCCCATACCACTACGGCGGATGCTAGTAACATCCTACTCCTGCAGAGGTGGAAAAAAATAGAAATGACAATATCGGGGGTATAAGACGAAACCGCGGGGATGGTGGACATTTAAAGATACCCTGCTGCCGCTCCGCCGTGCATCCCTGCGCACAGCGGCGCTGCATCCATCTTGGACAGTTTGCAACCCAGATGTGTCTCCTATCTGTGAATATAAATATATATTTCGGGATGACACTACATGCAAACTGTACCTTCCATGTTTGTAGTTTCGGATATGCAGCAATTAGTAGGTCCTTTTATCGCACGGCGAGGATACAGAGCGTTTCAGGGCGCAAAAAGCCGTGCAGGATGGTTGCATTTTACTCCCTATGCAGATGAGTGACGTCTACTGAAATCATTTCTCCGGCACAATCAAGTTAGGGTGAGAGGAGGGAAAAATGCAACTTGGATGCTCACGGTGGTGCGGCACTAGTGAAGTAAGTTAGGTTACTGTGACAGACCGGCTTGTGATCGTGCAAGGTTGCATTTTTTTACTCATATCTGTTATGTCTGTCAGGGAGAATGAGACTGTTGCGAGCAAATAACTTGAATATTTACCAGATTAGATCGGCTCCAGTGTCTCCAGTCAAAGCCAAATCACTGCTTGAACAGTTTGGCTGCTTTAATAATAATCCATCTGTCACTGCATGTGAGAATCTCCTCAATCTTGTGGTGAAATCCCGGGTTTCTGGTTACATAATTACTTTAATAATGTGTCACTACATTTATGTTTCATCTACTCTGACTCTGTCTTTGGTTCATCCATTATTTCTCCATTGGCTAACTCTCTCCAGCACTGGATATTAATTTGGTCAGCAGTGAGGAATAAATGTTTGACACTCGCGTGCGTGAACACTCCCACGCCTATACAGCGTCCAACAGCCAATCAGAGTGGAGCAAGTCCTCCGTTTGGCCAATCAGGAACGGCTGTTATCTCAGAATTATTGTTCACTGTACTGAAACACGAATAATAGGTTTCTATGTGTTACATATAAATTAGTAAAGATTTGACATGTGAAATTTTCCACCATTTTTTGCTAGTTTATCCGGACAAAAGAGGAGTTTGTTCAAAAGAGTGGAGATGCCGGGGATTGAACCCGGGACCTCATACATGCGAAGCATGCGCTCTACCACTGAGCTACATCCCCATTGGTTACTTTACACCCAGCAGTACTTTTTATATGTTGTAAAAGTGGCTCGGATTAATGATGTATTATTTATGTCAAATTTATACATTATAGCTACACTGTATCTCCACATAAAACGCAGAGTTTATTTGAAAAACATTTCTACATTTATTCTTTTTGTAGTTACAGTGTAAATGTGCCACAATGAAAAAAACAGCTAGCAAAAAAAGGGTGCTGGCCTTATCAGCAAACCGCTCATCACACAACAGTGAAACAGGGAAGTAAGTTAAGGCAGCTGTGCACATATCTATTGTACAGTATGGTTTTAAATTTAGCTTGTTTGTGACCTTGTAGATTTATTTCAACATCGCATCCATAAACAGCAAATACATAATGCTATAGAGCTTCAGGTTTGTAGTACATTCATGCAGTGCATTCACATATGATTGAAACTACTGATCTTTTCAAAAGGGCAACAACCCACTGTTTTAAAGTCAAAGACGGAAACTTTGACTCCCACCTTTTCTCTGACTCTCAGTACAAGAAGAACAACAGTAAAGTATGTTTTAAATTTTTATGTAATATAAAAAAATGATAAGCAATCATAAAAAAACACAGCCAACAACATACAGCAAACAACAGATACATTTGATTTTGAGCAAA
Organism: Thunnus maccoyii; assembly: GCF_910596095.1. Classification (NCBI taxonomy): domain Eukaryota; kingdom Metazoa; phylum Chordata; class Actinopteri; order Scombriformes; family Scombridae; genus Thunnus; species Thunnus maccoyii. The sequence goes on along the minus strand of NC_056554.1, from coordinate 12,363,551 downwards.
TAGTACATTAAAAAAGGTAAATTCTTCACACAAACAATCAAAATACAGTGTACTCTGCAAACTTATAACCGCCTCATCCATCAGTCACCATATTATCTTGGTGCCAGAACAGAAAGTGACTTAATAGTTACCATCCTATGTAGTTTTTCTTGAAATGTGGGGGGTTTAGCAAGCTTACATTCTCCATTTAAAACATACACATGATGGGTTATTTTTAGGCTGATTCCAGTATTTTTAGACTCAGTATATTTAAAGACCCCCTCCTCTCAAAAATGTGTTTTGCTTATTATATCATCACTTGGATGTTTGAGCTTCACTGTGTAGAAATTGTATGTATGTGTTAAGATTGACACTAGAAAGCTGTTTTCACATTCATCTGCTGAAAGTGGAAAGTTTCTCATTGCTCACCTTAAATCTGAGTTTAAGGCACATAGCTATGAGTACGATGTGCGACATCACGATTAGTTTGGAGCCGATCGTGGTCCAATATGCAACTTACACAAATGTGATGTGGAAACTGGCAAGACAGAAATTACTATTCAAAGCTGAGTATTTTTCCATATTGTAAAACATGTCTGAAGGGGATTTTTAAAACTGACTTGCAAGAAATAGACAAATTAAGCTTTCAATATTTCTCCACCAGAATTTTATTCCTGACTGAGGGCTTTAAGACAACATTTAGACCTTCATGTAGGGAAACTAAAACAGAATTCAACTGTGAACTGGGAGGACTGGAGCTTTTGAATGACCTCAGTATTTCTTAAATCCTGATTAAGAGCATTTCCTAAGCCTCCCTTGTATTTCATGTTTTCTGATCCTGTTCTCACAGTGCAGTCACATCACTGACGCCTCCCTCTGCTCCAGACCAGTTGGCACTTCCAGAGAACTGACTTAGGGTTATCTGCAACCCAGCTCCTCCACTTGCTTCTCCTTTACCATCCCCATCTCCTTCCTTTTCCTCCGTCTCTCCTTTGACTTCTAGCTCATCCATTAGACCGACTCTCTCCTCCGGATCCCCAAAACTTGAGTTCTCATCTGAGGTGTCACCTCGTTTTCCGTTCCTCTCACCGAAGTCCTCTTCGTCCTCTTCGCCCTCTTCGCTGTCAAACCCCTGGCTACTGTGCCCCCCCATCTGTCCCTCCTCATCTTGGATTTCCTGCATTTCCTCTCCATCCTCTTCTGATTCACTGTTAGGCCACAGCTGGACTCCGAGGCGTTCCCCCAGGAACGTCGCCGCACCTCTCACCTGGTCCCTGAGCCCCCCTTCCTTATACACCATGCGCCGGATGGTATATTTTCCTTCGCTCTCCTTGTTCAACTTCTTGTACAAGAAGATCAGCAATACAATTAGGCATAGTAGTAAAAAAAAAAGGAACAGCACAGTCGCATTGGAACTTTTATATTCGATGTCAGCCATACCTGAAGTGAAGAGAGAAGAAAAGATCATTGAGTTAGCATGGTCACACATTGAGATTTATTCATTTCTAAGAATGTCTTTGTTTTTAATGTCTGTCAAAAAGAGTAGTTTGACATTTTGGGAAATTTAGCTACCCTCTGTTTCATCAGCTTCCATACTTCAATGCAATCTCTCATTCACTATTTCTTTCATTTGTTTTTCTGAAAAAAATAAGGCATGTTACTGGGGTTTACTTTCCATATTCCAGGACAAATTGGCACAGCACTTGCTTTAAAGTCAATTTATCAGCATCTTTAGCTGTGCTGTTTAAATACTTCTACTCTGTTTCCTGCTCATTTGTCAAGCTGTGACATTTAACTCATGATAGTCTAAGGCTTATGGGAAATGGGGTTCATTAAAGGTCATTAAAACAGAAATATTGAATATGCAACAATATTATATCCTTTTTAAAAAGAAATACTGCCCTCATATACACATATCTACACAACATACTGTTAAGAAACGCTATGTTCTGATTTTTATTTGGATGTGTTAATACACATTTCAATGGGATTTTATAGCATGTATGTTTTCTATAATACTACCCCAATTTTACAAAGGACATCCTAATAGCAGGTTGACCCAGATGCTAAACATCATGTATGTGTGAACCAGGTCTGAATCCACTGCTATTTCTTTTCCAAGAGCATTAGAAACCCTCTCTGTGTCATCAAGCTTTAAATCCCACAATACTCAGTCAGATTCAATTTGGGAACTTACTGCACCTCCTTAGAAAATTCCTGTTGAGTAGAAATATCCCAATGACTTGGTGTCACAGTTACGGGTGGAATTTTGCAGTCAGGCTGCTGATACTTTCAAAGCAGTTGAGAAGTTGTCACGAGAAGGAGATCCATCGGCAACTTTACATTCAGGATCTGGAAAAAAAAGTAATGGTGCGTCCAGTTAAACATTAAAACTTTAGATGGCTTACTGCATAAAATGACAAGAATGGCTTTATGATAGATGATCTGGAACAAAACAGGAGCACATCAAAATTTAATCCTGACATAATTATAACAAGAAAGTCACCATCCATGCAGGCTGAAATGTAACCACAGGGTTATTAATGTCATATATACATACAGTAGAGATGTAACAGGAGTCTCTATTCCCTTTATCTTGTTTGACTAAGTTACGAACTGTCTGCATTGACAGGAAGCCAGCAGACCGTGCGGAGCGTTGCTGGTTTCCTGTCAGAATCATAATTGAAGCATCAGTCAGCCAGCCTTGGCAGGAAACTTTTTTACTCGTGGTAAGACACGAGCAACATGGTGTCTAAAATATAGAGACACTGGAGTCTCAGTGTAGCTCAGTGAAGCTGGCTGTTGGTTATTTTTTATTATCTTTCCTTTTCGTCTTGTTCCTTTGATTACTCAATACTAATCTGTAGCACTAACTAATTATTTTGCAATTTACCATGAAGAATTTTTTTTGTTTATTTATATACTAAAAACAGTAGTTACAAACAAGACAATATATATATATATATATATATATATATATATATATATATATATATATATATATATATATATATATATATATATATATATATATAAGTTGTCTTGTTTGTAACTACTGTTTTTGCAATATACATAATGTTTATATGCCATTAGTTTTTGTATGTATGTTTAAAAAAAAAACTTGAATTGTTGAAACACTTTGAGAAACTACTGTTCACAATGTAGAAGAACACCAAGAGTTTTGAAGAGAAAAGGATATGAAGTAAGTGCACTTAAAGCTAAAAATGCATGAGTGTCAATGACGTAAGTGGTAAATTAATGGCTGCAATACTGTTATTACGAAGCAATTTTATATGTATGATATATTAAATAAATGATTCAAGTGTCTAAACCCAGACATATACAGTATATGTCTGGGTTTAGACGCTCTTCCTTACAAGTTTAGCTCATATATGAATAAATAAGATTTTCCTCATGATTGATTCATAAAATGACAAAAAAGTGTGCAGGAAAAGATTAATTAATTACTGATCATATTTTATCATAAAGAACAAAATGTGAAAAACTTACCCGAGTTGTGAGCGGGAGATGAAGTTTGAGAGAGAACACCCAGAGCGGTAAGAGGCTGTGTCATTTAAGCTACATTTGAAAAGTGTGACAGTGTGTGTGTGTGTGTGTGTGTGTGTGTGTGTGTGTGTGTGTGTGTATGTGTCTGTGTCTGTGTAGGAGCGAGAGAAACGAGAGAGGCGCTGATGCATGAAAGTGTTAAAGTGAATATAGCTGAACCCCTTTGAGCTAGGTGGAGTTTGAAAGAGGGCAAGAACACAATTAAAGAAAAGACACAATCGAGCAGCAGGGTGACGGAAAGGAGAGATAAGAAAGTGTGCACATATAGTATTCATGGAAAGAGGAAGACATTTTTTCTTTTTACATATTTGAATTTTTCTCTTCAAGGTTGACTGCAGCACAGATGCAGGTTGTACAAAGTATACATCCAGAACACAGTACATACACTTTATAGAAATGTACAGTAAGTTCATTTCCTCTAAAACATGCCAACCTTGTACAGTCATATCTGTCTACATGTTGTCGATGACATCACAACTCCACATTAACATCAAAAAAGTCTAAATGGAAGACATGTATTCTTGACATTACATTGTATTAAAAGGAGTCTGAAAGGGTTACATGAGTCCAAGAACTGAACTATAACTTAAACACTTTGATTTAAGCCAAAAGAAAAAAAAAACATTGCAAAAGTTTAGTAAGTTAGTTGAAAGATCACATCTTTCAACTGTAGTGTGCACCTACCAAGTTCAAAAGCTAAGCAAGATGTCTGAATGTGAAACAGGCCGACCACATCCTGTTTTTGCTCGGGTGGCCAGGCAGCCACAGCCCCTACACCCAACAAATACAGATGTACAAAATCTGTACTGTAATCTTACTCTGTAGCACCCCAGAACACTATTCCATGCACATTGGTGTGAAATTTAAAAATTGAGATGCCTGAAATCATCAGATCTTCATTTTGTTTTGTGTTTTAGGTATTTTGTTGAATTTCTGCACACTCTGGAAACACCCTCACATTTCCTTTGTTATTTTTAGTTTTACACTTTTGAATTTGTGATTCTCAAATGTTTACTGATGTCTTACACTGTCAGTAAAGTTGAAAACAACTATGGTGTCTCCAATTTTAGGCTATATTTGCTTTAGCTTGGTCAGTTTGGATGGATAGCAGAACAACTCAGGCCAGATTCCTCTGAAGCTTATTTCAGTGTCGATTGCTTCATATCACCAGTGACTGAATACCCTTATCTGATGTCTTTACTGCATTAAAGCATTTTTACTTGAAACTTTGTTTACATTTGCATCCGTTCAGTTTCCCCTTCAAATCTCTTGATCCCTGCTGCTAAATGATGGCAGTCGATAACATTTCTACCCCCAGAGAACGACACACCAGGCAGAACTGAAGTCATGCATGTTTGCTCATGTGCCTAGATGTACTGATTTGCTTTCTTTCGCAATATCAAAACAGATTTTTCTGTGCCATTGCAGTAAGTTACAAACCTTTTTGCAAACTCCCAGCTGCTGTCTCTCACCTTACGTGTGGTTTTCTGTCAGCCTGCCAAACAGATCAGATTAAGCTCTGTAGTTGTGTCATATAGTTGCTCTCTCTTGTCCTTGGCCAGATGTTTCACTCAAGACAAGAGTATACTGAAGAAGTTCCAACTAATATTAAAGACTGTTGTGCAAGTATTTAACTTCTGCTTCAGTTTCACTTTTTTCAGGCAACTTATTTGGCCATGGGGCTTCTTGAGAATACCTAATTCACATTTATATTACTGGTTCTTAGGTCTCAATCAGTGTCAACATATGCCAAAAAAACAAACAAACAAACAGTATAAAATGTGGAAAAATTCCAGGGTGTTCTATACTTGATGAAGACGCCATCTTTTCTCCATAGCACATATCACAGATACACTGTATGATTATGAGCTGAACATTTCCGTGTTTCAATAAAAAGCCACACCTTAAATACAAAGGAGGAATGAATGTTTATTGAGTTTGCACATTGTACTCTCATTTAACCTGCTACTGGCTTTGCAACCACAGAGATAAAGTGTTAAGAAGTCAGTGCATAAAGAAATATAAATTACTAAAGTAATAAAGGGTTAAGTTTGATGTGGAATGTACCATAGTTACACTACAATTGACTGATAGGGGAGGTGACAAATAAATGCCTCTAAATGTAATGGCAAAAAACCCCACAAAACTTAAAAATAAAAACAAACAAAACTCTAAATGTTTCCATCGTTTAACACCAATACAATTGCAAACAGTAGAAAATGTTTCACATTTCATTTTAACTTCCTCTTTCTTGCGACTGCCCTTTTCTCAATTGGTATTCTGAATACATCTAGTGTGTTCTGGTGAAATTGCACTGGAGTTAGTGTTTGTATACGGCACAACTTATGCCCTGTGACCACTGCTTATGCTCTGAAAAAAGGCTTGGAAGAAGTGGCAAATACAAAGTGGCAAGTAGTGTATGGGGCACTGCATGGTAAATACCCAGCCAAGATCCTGGTTCTTTAGGGGGGCATGTGGTACTGCAGCCTTTCCACACATGCCAAAAGAAGGAAAGAAGCAAAAATTTTGAAGAGAGATTCCAGAGGACAAATATCTTAATGCTAATTCTAAAAAATATTGTGCCTCAGGACGTTACAGAAAACTTCACAAAGCCGCTGTTCTCTCTTGACAACATGAGGTACAAAATCACAAGTGTTACCTTTTCATTGACTGCAAAGACTACACAGAGTTACAGTACACATAAATATTCAACTACACTCTCATCTGCTATCATTCACATGGTCAAAGTTATGATCTCTGTACCAGAAGCTTTTCCTAACCTTACAGACGGTATCTTATAATGAAGTACAAAGCACAAGTCACAATGGGTCAACAATTGGGGTCTGATATGATATCACAGTTTAGCAGCTTTAACTACCTGATTAAATAGCCCTAATGGTTACGTTTGTGAGTGCTTCAAAGAAAAAAAAATCATATTGGAGGTGCTTAATCGCTTTGCTATATTATGTTAACCTTCATTAGCTTTCATATAATGCTGCTTGTTACTACATTGTGCAGCAATACGAGTCTGTGGTGCCATAGCCCTTCAAAATGAACAAAAACTGGATTTTTGCAAAGCTGCACTATATGCACCAAATAATTGTTACAATACTCCTTCATATGACAGAAATCACTCTATGCAGATGACACCCCGATCTCAGCCACGGTCTGTAAAAAGAATCACAGAAACAAATTGTGGTCTTATTTTCGACACAATGGTTGATCTGTTTGTAGTCATTACCCTACACTACATTCCCCCACTCACACAGCTTAAGGTACTGTTGATTCTAGTAAGGCTATGTTCTATAGATTTAGTAAGAATGCCCTCCGAATGTAGTGGTTGTCCCCCTTGCTCATACATCCCCATCCTCAATCCGAGCTAGCTGCCGCTCCAGCAACTCGATTCTCTGGCTCTGAGCAAGAACGACAGCACGAAGGGCCTTCATTTCTGCCAACAACTCGTTCAACAAGTCGTCCTAAAAGAAGACAGCAGAGAAGGAACAAGTCAGATAAGGATTGTGAGCATGAATAACTTAATGGTACGGTCAATATGTCTCTCTCTGTCAACTCACTTCTCGCTTTGGCCTGTCAGTATTTCCATCTGTCTCTCTTGTGGCTACTCGTGGCACCTCTTCTTCTGTCTCCTTTGCAGCGGTGGTAGATGTAGACACTGGGGCTGCTGCATTGCCTGCTGCAGGTGCCGCCGCCCCGGACCCAGAGTCCTGTGAGACAAGCTTGGGCTTGCTCCTGAGGGTGTCTCTGTGCTTGGATGGAGGAGCCGAGTACCCACCGCTCAGGGAGACCAACAGGGGCGGTGCATCCTGCCCAGCGATCCACTCATCAGCCAGAAGAGCAGGCTCCAAGCCAGCTGTGTCCGGGTAAAGGTCTCCCTGGAACAGATCTGACTGGGGATGAAAAATGGAGAAAATTACTGTTAACCTATGAATTGCAAGTTTTTATTTTAGAAATAACTTAAAGTTTAAATCACTTTTAAAAGCTGTGCACAACTTACCTTTCGTGGTACGGTCATGGAAATGGGTTCAACCTTCCTTTCATGCAGTTTGTAGAATCTACAAAAGAGCACAAATTTAGTAATCTTTCTAAATTAGTAATCTCAATTATCTTTTAATGGTATGCAAATACATACCTGGCAATTTCACACTTGTTGACATCCACACCTCTTTTACTAAGAAAGCCTGCACCTCTCTGAGGCTCCTTACTGCTGTATAAGCTGAGGAAGTGAACATACGGGGACTCATCTGTCACTTCAAAATACCGGATGGTGCAGTCCCCCTGAAAGCCAGAAGATAACCAAATTAAGATGACTGAACCAATAAGAAATAACACTAAATATTACCATCTGAGTGGATTTGTTTTCATCATGCTATCCTGAGATTATACCTTTCCACACAGGTACACCATGTTTGTGTCAGGGTCATAAAAGGGTAGAAGAACCCCATTACTTGTATCCATCTCCTGTACGGCCATTGGCTCAGAGAGATCTTTCTGTAAAAAAACAAACAAACATTTATTTGCGTTCAATAGGGAAAAGTCTGCGACGGGACTAAACATACGGTGTCCTGCAAGAAAATCAGCTCTACATCCATCATACTAACCTCTACATGCTCCTGAATAAAGGGTACATGGCTTCTCACAATTGCCACTGACATTGAACATAAACTGTGCATTGCAGATTTAACAATATGACATAATTCCTAGGGACTGTGGGCTGCTCCATCACATAAACAAGAGGAAAGTCAGACTTACTGTATCCCACAAGGCCAGCTGTCTCTCGCTCATACGGCTGAATCCTGTGGTCAGGATCTTCCCATCTGAGAGGAACACAGCTCTCATTGGTCTGGTGCCATCGTGGACCTTCTCTTTCACCTAGGAGAGGAATCAGTGAGACTAATTTGGAAGCAACATAACATAGTAATGAGTAAAGGAACACTATGGGATTACTTTACTGTCAGGATACATACGTATAAGATGTACAGTAGCATATTAACCTCTTTTTTACACATCTGCACACATAGCAAAACGTGAAATAACCTTGAGCACAGTGCCTCTTCGTGGGTCGATGACACGCAGGGCTTTGTCCTTGCAGACTGTACACACGGCACTTCCATCCTTGTTCCAGCTGACGCTATAGATCAGGTCTGGGTGAGCATCACTCAGCTGGTACACAAGCTCCCCCGTGCCCACGTTCCACACGCAAATCACGTTATCACAGCCTGGAAGAGAGGGCAACACAACATCCAATGTAGAGGAATTAGTCCACAGGAGAGAATAAAATTAAGTTCAATTTTTATTTGTACAGCACCATTTTATACAAAAGGAGCTTTTACAAGGATCAATTACATACTCACATATAGATATACACAGATACACATATACTGTACATAATTACATATATAACAACAATAATGCTAAGGGACAAATAATGTTAAATTGTATATAAAAGTCTTTAGGTTTCTTTTCAGGCTCTTCCATTCTTTAGGCACATACTGTAAATACTAAATGCAATGTTACTTTCAAAATACTCTGGGAACATAAAGGAGATTGATGCCTTGTGACCTGACAGATCTGTTGGTTTTATAAACTGGGTGCATGTCTGATATGTGCTGTGGAGCAAAGCCATTAAGAGCTTTGTAAACCAAGAGAGGATCTTAAATTGTATTCTCAAAGCAACAGGAAGCCAATGGAAGTTTCTGAGGACTGGAGAGATGTGTTTTGGTTGACTTATGAGACAGCAGACAGATGAAACAGAAGGAAAGCCTTTACAGATGCAGAGAGGGACACAGATTTGAAGCCTGATTACAGAGATACTTGAAAGGAGCACTATAGGATCCAATCCAAGATTTATGATTGTGTATGTAACCACTTTGCTGTTTAATAACTTGCCAACTTTGTCTTTCAAAGTGTTATAAATGTGATTGTAAATAATTGGGCAGCAAAAATAACTATTTTCTCAATCAGCTTCTTACTTTGATTGATGATCACACAATTTTCTGCCAAAAGATACAACATTTTTGGTTACTTCTCGGTTTTTGTGGCATTGGTTTGATGCAGTCAGAGCTCAGCTAATAAAAGTAACACGTAACACTTGGTAACATGTTTCACAAGAAAAACATGTTGTACAAAAAAAGCTTAATTTCTGTGCTTCTTAATGCACTTGTGTGTGCTTCCATGTGCTACCATAGTGTGATTTATTTCAAATGAAAGAAAATCTAGCACTTTTGCAGCAAAGTGTAATTAATTTTGGGGATAATCATGTTCACCTTTAAACTTGCCTTACATGCTATGAATTCCTGAGGAGGGAAATCCAATTCCTTGCTTGTATAATGCAGTAGTATTTGAACTGGCTGTCACTGAACACCGGCACAGTAAGGTAGGAGCTGCTCTTCAACTCTCACTATTTACAAACGGATGATCACTTTTCTCTGGTTAATGTGAAATGTTTAGCACGAGTTGGCTTATACTTGATACATAGAACTTAAGTATGACACGTGTAGTTGCTTTCATATGGCCTGCCAGCAAACTCCCTTCTTTTAGATCATCATTTTTATGTAAATTTAAGTAAATCAGCATATAAACCACATACGTTAGGTCTTGATGGAGGTTGTATAGTTTGATTTTTGACCCACATTTTCTACAGTACACAAAAAATAATGCAAGATGTAAGTATTTGAGTGCATTAATGCACGTGAAAAATGGCGTTACCTGCAGTTAGGAGGATGTTGAAGGCAGTTGGGTGCCAAGCCAGGATGCCCACCCTTTTACTGTGTCCCTCGAGGGTCACAATGGCCTCGGTCATCGGACTTGTTAAGCCCCCGTCTGGGATCTGCCACACCTAGAAACACCAAGTCACAGCAGACATTTGGTTTAAGTATGGTGGTGAGATATACATCACAAATCATGTGAATGCCAGATGTTTAATATCGGTAGCGGAAAAGAAAACATTCTATTTATATCTATTTATGCCTCAGTGGAGACCCTGAGAGACCAAACCAGTCAGTGATTTAAACCATCGAACCCGAAACAAAGAACATTTTTGTTTCTGTGTCCAAAATTAGAAATCAGTGTAGATTTTAAGAATGGTTTGTGGTTGTATGTGACAACTGCTAAATGGCCACAAACCACCAGCTCAATGACAAGTCTTGTGTGTAATAACTTTTGACCTACCTTTACTGTGCAGTCCTCCGAGGCACTTGCAATGATGTTGTCATCATGAGGAGACCACTGGATGTCCAGCACCGGTGCCGCATGGCCGCACACTGTTGGACAGGACTGATCGATCCTGCCGCTCTGTGGGAGAAAACAATAAGTGTCTGGATACATTTGAACACATCAAAGGACTATAACCTTTGTCCATTATGTGTCTTGGAACTTTTGAAGTGCTGCATATGCATCTGCCAGACGGTTAAGCAAGACATCAAATAGCTGCTGATGCTTTTAGTAGCAGAGTGGACAATAAGATCGAGGCTTTTAAAAAATATTGATCCAGGCTTTATCTGATGCTGGCTGTTTTTGCAGTAATGGACATGCAGAAGAGGTCGAACCTTGTTGATGGGAACAACGAGAAAGCACCCTCCTCCACCTGCTTCGATGATGACAGCGATGAATTTGGGGTTGACTGCGCAGAGTGGAGAGTCCCACGTCACCCGGGACACCCGGACATCATCGATGCAGTGCTCGGCTTTCCATGCCTGGGCAAAGACATGGCGGAACTTGCTCTGCCTTACCACACCTCGCCGGAAAGACATATCTGAAAGGGTAAAAATATGTTATAAGTGAGTTCCACATTTTAGGAACTAGAGCTGAAACAATTAGTTTATTAGCAGAAATGAGTTTTAACAAAAATACTAAGAACTTCCTGCTCAGATGTTGATGTTTTTTAGCCAAGCAATTTGAAAAAGTCACCTTGGACTCTGGGAAATTATCATAATGAAAATCATAGTTGACTACATTAAAACATATGAGCTGCAGATGACGTTTCAATACATTTGTTTAATAGTCCAATATTTTAAGCACTATTTATACTATTTTAGAATAATAATTAGAATAAGATATATATTCTGGATATATGCAATGTGCCACTTACTGCTTAAAAAAAGAGTTTCATTTTGTTTGCTATTCTCTGTTTTATAGGGAACAACACACTACTTTGTAGATTTTTTAACACATAGATGATACACAAAGCCTGAGTTGGCTGTTTACATTGGAAACACATAAATTAACCAGTTACTTGGAGAAAGCCTTGGAGATGAGGAAAAAGTTCCTTTATCAGGGTGCATGTTAGGTTTGGAGCATTTCATTTCTTTCTTTTGCTAATCAGAGTAAAAATGTGTTTGAAATTTTGCATGTGAACATCATTTGAAAGTGCCAATGTCATACAGTAACTGATGTGTTTCTTTTGGTTTTGTAGATGTGAGGCAGGAACAGGAAACAAACTCGGCTTTAGTCTTTTCGGATCCCTGAACAACAAATAAACTTTGCTATGGCTTTCTGCATCTACGTCCAGGTAACGATGGTATGTTTTTATTGTTTTACAGTTTATTCACTGAATCCCCAAATACCTTTAGATATTCAGCAAGAGAGAGACAAAGAGAGGGGTTGGGGGGAGTTGTCAAAACAGCAGGCAAATTCTTTCATACTGGGAGTCTGCCCTGAAAAGTACAGTCAGGCTTCAGTGGACAAAAGGGCATGATCCGCCTGAAACCAAAGCATGCAATGGCAGGGAGGGGAAGGGGGTTGGGCAGTAACTCCAGTAACTCTATATGCCATCTACCTAATGCTTCACAGTTGTCATAGCATATTGTATTTTAGCAGGTATACAGCCTGTTGTCTACCTTTTTATAGCATTCGCTTGCGCGGAGGGAAAAAAGTGCTCCAAAACCATGCAGTTTTGCAAAGTAGAGGCCAAGACTGTAACACTTGCATCGGTATTCAAAGGTGTGTGTGTTACTGAACAATGCTCTCCTGTTGTAAAATGGTGTTTTTACGATTATAAAACATCCACACAGTGTTTCTACGCTCTTAATGACAGGCTTGCTATTGTTGTCTGCACGCATTACGCGGAAATGTGGTTTTTGCAAACTACATGCATGGGCAACAAAGGAGGTGTATTAACGCGTAGTTAATCCCGCGATGAGACATGTCAAGCAAACGGCGATGTTATTGTTTTCGACTAATAACAACATACCTGGCTTTTTGAGCGACCTCTCTTAATTGGAAAAAGGATCACCACGGACAGACGCGGGCGTGACAGGAGGCCAATAAAATAATCCGCGGCCAGCAGCAGCAGTAACTTAATCCTTTCCTGTGTCCAAGCAGGCGTTCACGTCGATTGCGCAGACCTATAACAAAATACATCCATTAGACACGCAAAAAAGACCCATCGGAATTATTACCACATACTGAGTTAATCTCCAGGTGGTTTGTCTGTAATTACGCATGTCCGCTGTAGTAAAAGCCGAACCTGAGAGCGCATGTCCCGAGCTGATAGATGTGTAAATGGTGCGCCAGGCTGATGGATATGGTGTGGGAAGAGATGCAAGACGGTGTTCGCTCCGTCTTTTTTTTTTTTTTTTTTTTTTTTTTTTTACAAACGACTGTTTTGGATGGATGGGCTGAGCAGAATATCCCAGACACTTCCGCTCACGGCAGGATACGTCAAAGACGCGCACGAGTCAAGAGGGATATCGTCCGTTTCCAACCAGACTCCCGTCCTACAGGCCGGATGTCGTCATGCGTCTGCGAAAACTGCACAGACAGCGAGTGAAATGTACAAAGGAGCCAATTGAAGCAAGATTCGTAGTATTTGTTAGTGATTTCATCATGCCACGTATTGGTTAAAATGGATGCACACGCTTTTTCTTTTTTTTCTTTTTTTTTTTTGGAACTTAAGTTTTTATTAAATTTTAAAAGACTGATAACAGTGATTCAACAACAACAGTTTTAACAGCAGCATTCAGAAGATATCAAATTTATTTATATAGCACCAAATTACAGCAGAAGTTATGTCAGGGCACTTTTCACATAGAGCAGGTCTAGACTGTACTCTTTGTTTTACAGAGACCCAACATTCCTCCATGAGCAAGCAAGGAAAAACTCCCCTTTAATGGGAAGAAACCTCGAGCAGAACCAGACTTTAAGCAAGCCTAGATACACTGTATGATTATGAGCTGGATATTTCTTTGTGTTAACAAAAAGCCATCCTAGAGCCATCTGCCTTGATCTGTTGGGTTGAGAGAGAAAGAGGAGGGAGGAGAGGGGAGAGAGATACACACAGAGATGCACAGCAACAACAATAACAACAACAATAAGCTGTGGTAGCAGTGGGCAAATATGATAATAGTAGTATCAGTGGGCGTCAAGCAGTGCAAAGGGGACAACAGGCGGTCTGCATATGTAACAAATCATGAAATGTGAGTTAATTAATAATAGAAGAAGAATACATAATATAAATAAATAAGCAATGAATAAGAACACTGCCTTTATGTTTTAATATTAGTGGTTTTGATGAGTCAGGAACTTTAACTGATTTCCAGTGTCTTAATACAATCCTGTAAAACTGTGACCAAGCCGTTATTAGTGAAAATATACACTTTGTCACATTTGACATTTGAGATCTTTCCCCCAACAGACACAAGCTGGGAGTCAGAGGAATTATTAAACCAGATCCAGATCATTCATTTACAACTCCTACAACTTTAATCCAGAGTGTTCTGACCACTGTGCACTTGCATATACAATGCAGAATGATGTACACGCTTTTCAATTAGAAAACTATATTTTTAGAGATATGTCAACTCCTCGAAACCTTTAACAGCTGATCCTGAGGCAGACAAGATGCTAAAAGCAGAAAAACAATATTTGACTCAAGCTTCCACTTTTAGTCATAAGGCCTTATTTATCATTAGGAAGTCCCTAATGATAAATAAGGCCTTATGACTAAAAGCATTTAAGCAAAGGTGGATGTTGTCAGAAGTAAAACTTACCTGGCACACCTTAGAGGGGACAAAAGGGGATTTATTATTATTATTATTATTATTATTATTATTATTATTATTATTATTATTATTTTGGTCCTACTGCTCTTCTGGTTGTTCATTAGTCCTATTACATTCAAACTGTGGTGGAAGAAGTATTGAGATACCTTACATAAGTAAAAGTAGACAGACTATAGTTTAAAAATACACCAATAAAAGTAAGTAAGTCCTGAATTCAAAATGTTACTTAAGGAAAAGTACAGAAGTATTATAAGCAAAATGTACTTAAAGTATCAAAAGTGAAAGTACTCATTATGCAGTGTTCTATTATTATACTATATTATATTGTTTGTTTTTATTACTAACAAATACATGCAAGAACATTTTAATGCTGTAGTTCATCAATATGAAGACAATTTTATATATGTTGGGTAGATTCATAGTAATAGTACTTCATCATATTATGTAAGTGTTGCATATTTTTTATAATAATAATAATAATAATACACTTTTTTTAAACCTTTCACATACTAATGCAGCTAAAAGTGCATAGCACATATTTTCTTAAAAAGAAAAGAGCACACAATTTAAACAACAGAATATTCAAATATATTATTTAATGTAAAATCTTAATCTTAAAAGTAACTAGAAAATATAAGTGGCAAATAAATGTAGTGGAGTAGAAAGTACAATATTTCCATCTGAAATGTAGTGTAGTGGAAGAACAAAGTACCTCAAATTTGTACTTCGGTACAGTAAATAATGCACTTAGTTATTTTCCACCACTGCATTCAAACATGTTTTACAGCCACGCCACATTGGGCGTGTTTCATCCAGGATTATTTAGAAAGATGACCCATAGACATAAACCCTGTCAAACATTTGTCAAGAAAAAGAAGAAAATCAAAAATGAAAGAATTGGGGGATACTATTATAATCACATCATACAATCAATGTAATAAAATATTCATTGGATTCACAATATTAACACACAGTTCCTCGATAGATATGTATTTTATAATTTAGTAGATTTTCATTATTTGGCTTCTCCTTGTTACTGTAAGTATAGTAATCATGTTTTTCTGGTAATTATTCCTGACACTGCTGGACATGCTGTTTGTGGCTCTTCAGGGCCACCCAGTGTTCAATATGACACAGGGCAGGCTCATCATTTGTTCCACATGAAGTTGTAATCTCAAATAAGGAAAATGAATAGCGGTGATCGTAGACGGCCCATCCTCACTCCCAACTCGTCAAGACCCTCTGGTGTCACTTTTTAACGCACTGGGTACCTTTTAGCGTCATTGTTCAACTCACACAACGTCTGGTAATAGACGCGATGAGACGGATGATGTCTAGGAAGCGGGTTGGGTGGATAGTTTTGATAGCAAGAATTTCATTAAGCTGCAAGTGACTGAAGTGCTCTTCTCGCTTCCGCCCGTGAGTCGAGACATTAAAAAAAACACGATTGTCAGGGTGCTTACTGTTGCCATGACGACGGATGTTGCGTAATTTAAAGGAAGTAGAAACCATGTTTCAAGCCATCATTTTATCCCAAACCATGATATTTCCCTGAATAAGTGGTGTTTGTGCCTAAACCTAATGATGTTGTTGATGAATGGCGTTAACATTGGAAGTAGAAAGCCCGGTGCGTCTCTACGGACGCTGAAGGGCGCTTTGTACATCGGTATCAGACGCCGAAGGGCGTTACAAAGCGCCGGTATTTGGCGACCGGGGAATGAGAACGGCTTTTCTCGTAAGAGGAGGGAAAACAACGGCCTCATACGCCACAAATATTCTTTTAATCCACATGGACAGCCTATACGTCTCTATTGACCTTTATATACTGTGGTATGCTTCATATGCAACAGGTGGCTCCGTGGCGCAATGGATAGCGCATTGGACTTCTAGGCACTGAAGCAGTGATTCAAAGGTTGTGGGTTCGAGTCCCACCGGAGTCGCACTTTTTTGTTCCTGCGCAAAGCGAGAGGCTCTTATTTAAACAACATGATAGATTCATCTCTTTTATTGGATCATGATAAAAGAAATGTTGAACTATTGAAAGGTAAACATTAGCACATTATCGTTAAGGAGCGAGTTTGCAAACCACATGGACACAACAAGCACTATTATTAACGTTAGTGAACGCGTACTAAATATGAGTATTATAACTTTGATTTAATTTTTTGGTCAACAAGAGTGCTATATGTAGATAACTACCATTATTGAACGTTTCAAGTTCAAACAAGATTCAATCAAAGAAGCCTTATCTTTTTATCAACCCGCATTCCGCGAAGACCTGCCCTACTCTGCCTCTGATTGGCTAGTACTCGTTGCCTTCGTTGGTTAGATTGGTTAAGTTTAGGCATGAGGCGTGAGAAGATCAGAGTCAGAGCCAATCAAAGACTGAGTAGGGCGGGTCTTCACAGAATGCGGGTGGATGACAACACTCTGTCGCTTCAATGCAATCGAGTTTAGCTGTTTGTTTCTGGACGAGACGAAAAAGCGTTGCACCGGGGTGTAACCATCGAGCTAACGTTAGGCTAGTTAGATGTAGCCAGCTAGCTTTAGATTCTTGTCGGCGTACGCAGCTGTATTATGAACATTATTCACACAATTATCGAGAGATATTGATGAAAGTCGTTGGAGTCAGTTTAAGCTAATGTCACACTGCTGTTGTCGTCGACGTCTCCGGTTTTAGGTGTTTTCATCAGAGCTGTCCCGTTTTGGCTAGTTAGCCCCTTTAGCTAGGTAGCTTCAGCAGCGTATGGGTGTCAGAGTTAGCCGTGACTCCACCGGGTGTCTGGTTGCCTGAGCTCACATTTCGGACACGTCAAGGTAAACATTTAGCCATCGGCGAGTTTGAAAGCGAGCTAATGGGCTAACAATTGTTAAGCGTTGTGTTTTGCTTGTATCACCTTGTTAATTTGCGAGTGTCAAGCTCGTAAACTTCGTCAATTGATTGTTTTTCTTTAATCGCCAATGTGATGTACTAAATCAATTTTCTGTTGTTATCATCTAGTTGTTTTTGTTGTAATGACTGGATAACTGTAACACTTCCCTAAAGAGAAAATGACAGTCTTATGATTCAAAATATATGATTCAACTAATATCCTTTATTAGTTTATAGTTTATAAGATGACATAATTACACAAAGATGTTTTAATGTCATGTCAGTCATTCTTTTAAGAATATCTAATTCAGATTTGATTAATACAAGCTTTGAAAGTAAAATGCGTCAGTAGTGAATCTGTATTGATCTCATAGTTTGACCTTTGCTCACACTGCACTGTAAGATCAACATCACCTATCAGTAATGAATCTGGGTGTCTTAAAAAATGTTGAGATAGTGCAGTGTGGAATGTAGGACTGCAACTTACAACTATTTAGATTATCAAGTAAGTTACTGATTAAATTCTTTTTTTCATAACGCAGTTCATATGGTCCATGAAGTGTCTAGAAAATAGGGGGGGACAAGATGCCAGAGCTGGGTTTTTGCAAAGCTAATTCAGATCTTTTCTGACCAGTAGTCCAAAATAAAAAGATATTCAGTGTAATATTGTCGGAGACTAAATCCAGAGAATATATTCACATTTCAATGAATTTGTATCCTTTTCAAAAAAAAATATGACTTAAACAATGAACGTGATGACAAGAACAATGAATGAATGAATGAAATTAATTAATTAATCAACTTATTGTTTATTTATATATTGTTACTTTCATTTTTTCACGAAAGCTTCCTCAAATCTGTTTGGTGATTTTGGGGGCTGTGATGTCGGAGCCCAAGACGCCCACTCCAACCCCTGCTGGCGACACGTACAAAGGATGGGTGTTCAAATGGACAAATTACATCAAGGGTTATCAGCGGAGGTGGTTTGTCCTGAGCAATGGCTTGTTGTCATACTACAGGTACGCGTTCCTGCAAAACACAGATAAAACAAAGGAAGTCATGTCACCAGAGAAATCAGTTTCCTCAGCATTGATATTCTGTAACCACTGTTTAATGACCCTCAACAGCCTCACATAATCAATATTCCTTTCCTGTTTTAGTTGAATTTAAATGTCAGATAAAAGCCGAGTTAATGTTGTAATGATTGAACAGAAATCCAGTACTCTGCTACAGCTCTAATGATAATGTGGATGTACATATGCATCCTGTCTTGATGGTCCTGTTCAACCCTTACATTAAAATGCATCCGGATGATCTAATTATAAGAGGAAAGCTCTGTATTCCACCTTAAATGCATTGATGACACATTGGGATACGATTATTTTTTGTGAATTGGGTGTATAGTATGACAAATCTCCTTAACACTGGCGATTTGCCTGTGCTGGACAACTTAGAAAAGGTTTTCAACTCAAGCTCATATGTGAGGCAAATAGTCCCAAATACAGATGTGTTGTTTTCTCTGTTTCCTCACAAATCTAATGCTTCTGACTATTAGGACCCAGGCAGAAATGGGACACACATGTCGGGGCACGATCAACCTGGCCACGGCGACCATCACCGTGGACGACGCCTGCAACTTCGTCATCTCTAACGGCGGGGCACAGACGTATCACCTGAAAGCCAGCTGTGAGGTGGAACGTCAGCGCTGGATCACTGCCCTGGAGCTGGCCAAAGCCAAAGCGGCCCGCATGCAGGCTGAGTCCGGTAAAACACACGAGCGGAGAGGAGAAACTTATACAGAGATGAAACCCTGAAATCCTTTTTAAGCTGATGTTTTGTGTGTTTTATGCTCTGCTGCTGTTTTCATTGTCAACAGATGACTCGGGGGACGACTTCTCACCATCGTCCCCACCGGCGGCGCCTGGACAAGGTGGCGGGGCACAGAATTCAGAAGTACAGTCTGCTCTCAGAACTCTTGGCAGCAAGGTGGAGGATCTCAGCACGTGCAACGACCTCATCTCAAAGCACGGCTCTGCCCTCCAGAGGTCAGACTTCAACATGCTGTTGATCTCTTTTTGCTTTTTGCTTTTACTCCTTACTCCTCAGGGCAAACTGTAATAAACTTTTAATGTGTCAAAAGACACCAGGCCAAAACATCCACTTACAAACATTTAAAAGCGTAGGAAAGTCTTTGTGGAGTCCTAATTATCATGTAAAGATACTGTAGCTTTGAAGTTCATTGCCAACTTCAGGTGTGGTGTTGCACACAAGTAGATAAACAACAGCTCTAATTATAAACTCATTAAATCTGAAGTTCATGTCCTTTAATAATATAAACTTAATGATGATCTATTGTTCAAGCTGTTAATACATCTTCCCAACCATATTGTACACTTTAATATTTATCTCAGGTCTTTGTCAGAACTGGACAGTTTGCGTCTAACCGGAGAGGCAGGTGATAAGATCCGTCAGGTGACCGAGAGGGCCACACTGTTCCGCATCACCTCCAATGCCATGATTAATGTAAGTTTCACCTCCTCCTCTCTCAGTATATCAAGTCACAAGTTCGCACGAATCTTTTTCTCCTTCTAAACTGAACAAAGCTTCCAAACTCCACCCAGTCTGTTTAATGTTTTGCCCCTAAGGCGTGCCGAGACTTCCTGGCACTGGCTCAGGCCCACAGCAAGCGATGGCAGAAGGCCCTGCAGGCAGAGCGAGAGCAGCGGGTGAGGCTGGAGGAGACTTTAGAGCAACTGGCCAAGCAACACAATAACCTGGAGCGAGCGTTCAGAGGGGCTGCGCAGGCCAACACTGCCACAGATAATAAAAGTGAGACCTGACACCGATCGCTCCCAAGTTACAATTCCCAACTCGCTTCCTTTCCCACTTCCTTCTTCTCTTCTGCTCACATAATTAGCACTCTGGGAAATCCTATGCCCATCTAATTGATGGTGTTTTTAAGGCACTGCCGGGCCAGGAAAAGGCGAGGCCAGTGACGAGGACGATGACAATGAGTTCTTTGATGCCATGGAAGAGGCTCCCGAGTTCATCACCGTACCTGCAGACCCTCAGTTCCACAAGTCAGTAACAGTCATCAACATCCTTCCTACTGTTACGAGGAAAAAAATGTGTGAATTCCTCCGAGCCCTCATCTGTGCTTAATCTTTGTTTAATCAAGTTCCTTGCATGACCAACACGCTCGAGGTATCGTAATATCATGTCGATTTCTTCATACTTCCTGTACTTGTGCGATTGCTGATTGATTTATATGGCATTTAGTAACAGTTTAACCGGTCTAATGCCCAATTTCCTTGTTTGTTATCCTTTAACTATAAACATACTAGTCAATCACAGTCTCTTGGTTTTAGTTTTGTTTTTCAATCTTTTACAGGAGGTCGAGCAGTAATATCAGCGGTTTCAACAGTGAAATGTGTCCTGATGATCAGTCGGTAGGTTTCACTCTTGCCTCTGAGATGACAGTTAAAGGACTGGTTCGCTGTTTTCCAACTAAAACATTTTAAAAATGTTATTTACCATAATTTATGATCATTAAATGATTGCCTCACTTCACTGTCCTTAAGTAAAAAGCAGCATACTACATACTTAAACTTGAGATACATGAGATCGTGGTATCAATTAGCTTTTATGCTGTCTATTGACAATATTTTCTTCCTTTTAGCTTAACGAGGAGCCTCTAGCGATGAACCAGGAGTCCCCCTCTCAGGAGCTGGTGCCCTTGAAGAAGAGGCGGACACGTATCCCAGACAAACCCAACTACTCTCTCAACCTGTGGAGTATCATGAAGAACTGCATCGGCAAAGAGCTGTCCAAGATCCCGATGCCTGTGAGTCTTCCTAGCAGAGGTTACTCAATGTCTACTCTGGCTCACAGGAAGTGGGTTTGCTGGCCTGGCCAGTAAAGGCCTCAGGCAGTTTCACCTCCTCTTCTGCAACCATTTTGGCTGCTCTTGTCATGTCTGTGTGTGCGGTTACAACAATCCAGCTACAGCCTGCCGGGTCATAACTCATGTCAGAGAATCAGGCTTCTGATGGCAGCCTGGTCTTGTGACGTTGGCTTAACCAAAACACCAACCCATCCACGTCTTCAATACAGGTTTAGCAACATTCTGTGAGAGCCAGCTGTGACTAGAATAGCTCTGTTGACAGATTTACTGATCTTTTACCGAGTTGCATTTATTTGAAGAACTTCAGAGACCTAGATACATAAAATATTGGTTAATTTTATTTGTGTTTCTTTTACTTGGCAGTGAGTTTTCCATTTCTACAACAATCTGCTTTTTTTCAATTACTGTTTTAAAGTGCACCACTACAAACAAATGGCAGAAATACCTTAACTGGTCCAGTCCGCTTACAGCTTAGTTAGATCAAAAAAGTTTGAATACCTCCAAATAAGCAAACTTATATGTCTGTCATTGTTACTTTTTTATTTCTGATTGCTGCGTGTGGATAAGCTGTCTTTGTAGCATGACTCAATTTGGTACTTGCCTAGCATTTATTTTTTGATAGTTACGTGCTAAAGGTAAGGGGAGAAATAAGAGTATTTTTATAGTGCTGTTTGTGTTTTATCAGCAAACTATTTGGTTCTCTAGCTCTAGAGAAACTACTATAGTCATCACATTCTTTTTATAATTGAATTAAGTACATCAAAGTGCAATAGTCTGGTTTGAACTTTGAACTCAGCTACAGCATATAATCCTGTAGGCTCATGCACAGCACAATGCCACAGGCAAATATTTTAAAAACAAAGCAAAAAAAGCTCCTTTCTTACAGCTTCAAACTTGCATATTTACATTATTACAGTAGTTTATTAACGTTTTTTAATTTCATGTGAATCCCTGATCTGTAAAATCCAAGTTGCCTGTAATACTGTGTGTCTGTGCATGATTGTGCTCATGTCTTGAGGTGAATAGGACCCATTAAGCATCTGTCATTACTATCTTTCTCCTGCCAGAAATAATAACATGATTTATGATGATAACAATAATAATAATAATAATAAGGCTGGTTTGCGTCTTCAACTTGATAAATTAATGTGCACAATCTTGATATCATGTTGCACTTTTGATAGATGATTGGAGCAAGCCTAATTTAATCTAACCGAATGTTATCATCGCTTCTCCAGGTGAACTTCAACGAGCCCATCTCCATGCTGCAGCGGTTGTCTGAGGACCTCGAGTACCACGAGCTGCTGGATAAGGCCTCCAAGTGCCAGAGCTCCCTGGAGCAGATGTGCTATGTGGCCGCCTTCTCCGTGTCCTCCTACTCAACCACCGTCCACCGCACGGGCAAGCCCTTCAACCCTCTGCTGGGCGAGACGTTCGAGCTGGACCGCCGGAGAGAGAGTGGCTACCGCTCCCTCTGCGAGCAGGTGAGACAAAGAGAAACAGAGAGATTGAAAGGTTCCAGCAACGCAGCGAAACCAAACAAAGAATGAATGTCAGGAAGGATGCCTTTTAAAAATCCCATTGACTCAGCGTTTTGAAAAAATCTTGCTTCCTTTTTTTTCTGGGTAGTACATGTTACAAGGAACCACCACTCAGTTAATCAGAAATAGAAAGGCAGTTTTATTCTAATCAAGGGTTAGACGTGGTGTGACTATGTCATTGTTTGATATTTTATTCAACAATTTGAATACTTTTTATTAAAAGAGTAAGTTCTATGTAATTCCATATTTTAAGGGGACTGAAAGAGATGCACAAGGTGGTAAAAAGAAAAGGTGTTTAGAGGAAAGACAGAAAAGGATTTGTGGAGGACTCAGAGTGGAGGTTTAAGGTTAGAAAATGAAAACAGCAGAGAGGTTTCTTTTTGTGAAGACCAAGAAAATATGTCCAGTCCAACAAACAATCCAATAAATTGTGCTTTCAGGCAGCAAATCCAGTGATCAAGCAGCTGTGAAGAAAGCTGTATTTTAGAGTACAAGCTTTTATATACACCGATCAGCCACAACATTAAATCCACTGACAGGTGAAGTGAATAACATTGATTATCTTGTTACAGTGGCACCTGTCAAGGGGTAGGGAGATATTTGGCAGCAAGTGAACAGTCAGTTCTTGAAGTTGATGTTTTGGAAGCAGGAAAAACGGGCAAGCGTTAAGATCTGAGTGACTTTGACAAGGGCCAAACTGCGATGGCTAGACGCTGGGTCAGAGCATCTCCAACACTGCAGGTCTTTGTGGAGTGTTCCTGGTATGCAGTGGTCAGTGCCTAACAAAAGTGGACCAAGGAAGGACAACCTGCAACAGGGTCATGGGTGCCCAAAGGCTCACCGATGTGCATGGGAAGCAAAGGCTAGCCTATCTGGTCTGATCCCGCAGGAGAGCTATTGTAGCACAAATTGCTGAAAAAGTTAATGCTGGCTATGATGGACAGATGTCAGGACACACAGTGTATCTCAGTGTTGCTGTGTATGGGGCTGTGTAGTCACAGACTGGTCAGAGGGTCCATGCTGACCACTGTCCACTGCTGAAGGCACCTACAATGGGCACGTGAGCCCGTCGTGGACAGCCGAGTGCGTTTGTGTTGTTTACCTGGGGAAGAGATGGCACCAGGATGCACTATGGGAAGAGGGCAAGCTGGCAGAGGCAGTGTGATGCTCTGAGCAATGTGCTGCTGGGAAACCTTTGGGTCCTGGCGTTCATATTGATGTTACTTTGATATTAGAGATGAAACAGTATGAAAATTTAATATCATGATTATAGTGACCAAAATTATCATGGTTATCAGTATTATCACAGTATTGTTAAAATGTGCTGAAAATGTTCAAAAAGTACTGAAACACACACTGAAATCATTTCACCAAGTTTTATATTGAAAACCACAAATAAAATTAGCAGCACTAATGTTGTGGTTTGTTTGCATAAACATTAACATAGCCAATACCTTATGTAAACATATGAAAACCACATCAAACGTGTATCAACGTGGCCACCTTGTGGCCATTAGAGGTAACTGCACTTTGCACTGCAGCAAACGGCAATGCCTGTCTCGTCTACTCTATGTATGGACTGTATTCCTGTTTCTCTTTAAGCTGTTGCTTTTCTTTTTTCGACTTCTTGTTGTTCAGCAACATACAGGAACTCCTCAGCTGCATTCAGACTGAAAGCAGTTTTGTGTAAAACAATACAAGGGGCTGTGTTGGTGTGTGTATGTTGTTTAAAGTGCTGGTGAAATAATGAAATATGATCCAGCAAGTCCGATTGGAGTAACAGATTATTGCATTTAAAGGTTGATCAGAAAAACACTGCACAGCGGTTTGTAATACTCACAGAGTGGATTTTACAACTGTGGAAAGTTATCACACTGCAACCCTGTTAACTAGCAGGCACATGTGGAACAAGCGCAGTAATCAAACACAGTTTTAATGATAATTAAATTTTAGATGGTAATAATAACCGCCGGGAATTTTGCTGTGGTTTATCATGAAACCGGTAACAGTTTCATCCCTATTTGACATGTACCATATTGTTGCGGACCAAGTACACCCCTTCATGGCAACGGTGTTCCCTGATGGCAGTGTCCTCTTTCAGCAGGATAATGCGCCCTGCCACACTGACAAAGAGTTCAAGGTGTTGCCTTGACCTCCAAATTCCCCAGATCTCAATCCGATCAAGCATCTGTGGGATGTGCTGGAAAAACATGTCCAATCCATGGAGGCCCCCCTCGTAACTTACAAGACTTAAAAGATCTGCTGCCAACGTCTTGGTGCCAGATACCAGAGGAGGCCTTCAGAGGTCATGTGGAGTCCATGCCTCGATGGGTCAGAGCTGTTCTGGTGACACAAGGGGGACCTACACAATATTAGGCAGGCGGTTTTTAATGTTGTGGCAGATCAGTGTGTATACAGACTGGTTCAGTTCAGTCATAAAGGGTTTAAACAGGATTGAGCAAATAGAGGAAACTAGTAAATCCTGTTGTAGATGAGTAATATAATTGGATTTGAGGTTTACAGCAGAGATTTTCATGCACTGCAGTGTAATTATGACAACAGGGATTTTTCTTTTTCTTTTTTTCATTCTTGCGTTCAGTTAATGTGTCTGTGTTAATGTCCAACAAGACTAAATGTGAGTAATAACTATTAGGGAGGGTGAGAATCTACTAAACGATGCCACTCGAGATGCCCAAAAGTTCTGTCCTTTTATTGAAGCAGATTGTAACCGCCTTTACCTCCTTCCCAGGTGAGTCACCACCCTCCTGCAGCAGCACATCATGTGATCTCCGATCGTGGCTGGACCCTGAGGCAGGAAATCACTGTTGCCAGCAAGTTCAGGGGCAAATACCTCTCTATTATGCCTCTAGGTAAGAGATGTTTCGGTTCAGAGCATATTATGAATGCCTTGCATTCTGATGTGTCAGGTTGAGAGTGTGATATAAACGTCAGGATTATTTCCTGATAAACAACTCAAACAGACCTAACAATCCGATTTGTTATTGTTTCCTCATGAGAGAGTAATGAGTAGATCTTGTATAATATATATCTGTCACACCTTTTGGTTTATCAGTCGCCAGTTATAAAATAAAAAATAAATTTCTCCTGTCTGCATTTCCTCTTCTTCTCAGGCACAATTCACGCAATCTTTGAAAAGGGCAACAATCACTACACATGGAAGAAAGTTACCACCACAGTGCACAACATCATCGTAGGAAAACTATGGATCGATCAGGTGAGACCTGTACAAAACGGCTCAGTGTACAACAAAGCTTTAAATCAACAGCTGGGGCACTTTCTGCTTTCATTAGAGAGTCGATAGAGAGGAGACATGAAATGAGGGGAGAGAGAAATGGGAAATCACATGTAAAGATGGATTATATTGATAATCTTTCATCACAGCATATGAAACTTTATATTGTAATACCGATTTATATATCGTGATGTCATAAATTTTCTGGGAGTTCAACTGAAAGACCATTTACAGATGAAATAGCTTAACATTGCTTTAAATGAATACCTGACATATCAAGTTTTTCCATTCCTGCTCAGTGATGTGCAGCATTTCCTGCACTGAGATTGCACAACTAGATATATTAAAAAATAGCTGCCACTGGAGGAACGCAGCATTAGCAAAATCTCTGACAATTAACAGATTGATAGCCTGAGGGACAGTCATCTCCTGTAAAAAACTGCCTCTCAAAGTTTGAAATCAGCACTGTTAAACTCTACTTAACCAGGCAAATACTGAACCGGGGAAGACCATCATCCCTCTGGCTGATGTTAAACTTTTAACCTTGGGTCTATTTATTGATGTCTGTGGTTGTTTCCGGTGCTCTGTGTGCTTTTGTTATGCCCGGCTGTGCTTGTATTCTTTGTCTTTGTTGTAATCTCTCTCTTGGAAAAGAGATCTTGATCTCAATAAAAGTTGTAATTGTTGCATGGTTGACAATGGACAAAATACACAATAAAAACTAAACACAGTCATAGCGTAAAACCTACTGGTAGCAACAGTAAAGATGTTATCATATCATACACGTAGAAGCAAACAATATAGCAATAAATACAATATCAGTATCCTTTGTATTTTCCTGCATATTTGCACCAATGTGTGTACAAACTTTTATTGCACAGTTTGCCCTACAATTGTTATGTTTGCAATTGACAGTTTATTTACACACTGGGCCACAATACATACTTTTAACAGTTAAGTCTTTTCATCTAGCCTTAATTTAACCACACATATCATTTGTATACGTGACCAAAAAAAACCTTCTGAAATCCTTTGAAAACGGTGTATAATTCTGCTAACTGACCTGCTGACGTCTCACAACATATTTATCGTCATATTGCCTAAACCTGAATATGAAAATGTCTCCATAGTGTCAGTGATTTCCCCTCAAACCTTCTTTTTTCTGTTTCCCCTCCAGTCAGGAGAGATAGATGTAGTTAACCACACCACCGGAGACCGCTGCCATTTGAAGTTCGCCCCGTACAGCTACTTCTCCAGAGACGTCGCCAGGAAGGTGAGAGACGTGCTGAGAATGTTTCAGCTCAAGTGGTTCATTTTTTTTTTCTTCTACTTTTTGTCAGATATTGTTTTGACACACACTTGAGGACTCATCTGCCCTCCAGCCTCACTGCACTGTGACTCGTCTCTTGTGCTTCATGGGTCACGATGCTTTACTCCTCTGTATCCCTCACACCTCCCTCTCTCTCTCTCTCTTGCTCCTGTCCTCAGGTGACAGGTGTGGTGATGGACAAGGATGGTAAGGCCCACTACGTGCTCTCAGGCACTTGGGATGAGAAGATGGAGTTCTCCAGAGTGATGCAGAGCAGCCGAGGAGGAGAGAACGGC
Source organism: Thunnus maccoyii (assembly GCF_910596095.1). NCBI lineage: Eukaryota > Metazoa > Chordata > Actinopteri > Scombriformes > Scombridae > Thunnus > Thunnus maccoyii. Next base: position 12,335,815 of record NC_056554.1, on the reverse strand, counting down.
ACTGAGGGCAAACAGAAGACCGTCTACCAAACCCTGAAAGCCAGAGAGGTCTGGAGGAGGAACCCTTTACTGTAAGTATAATTACTGCATAGCTACATGTGTGTAAACCACAGTCTAAGAATAATCCGCAGCACGCCAGTCCCTTTGCAGATGAGCCAAACATTCTGAGCTTACTTCACTGCAAGTACTGTATATCGCAGGTTCAGTAACTCTGTAAGGCAGTAACAAAGCTTTTGCATTCCGCTCATTAATTCGTCAAATCAAAGTTTGGCTTCATCAGCTACACATCCATCAGCGTACATTACAGTTGTATTGATTTTTCAAATGCACCAGAGCATGCACTCAAAAGACGACCGAGAATATTTTTCTTTTGTATTTATCTTATCTTATTTATTTATTTAGGACGAATCATAGAATACCTCTTGCTCATCACATTTTATTTTTAATGGCAGCCTAAAGGTGACAGTCCCGAACCACCTGGAACTGACAATGGGAAATTCACGCTTCGGTGTGAAAGTAAATAGGGTTCAGCGTTTCCTTCTCAAGCACTCCTTCTTCATTCTTTACACAGCTATTTTTGGCACTTGTGATGTGAACAAACAGCAGCAACACTATAAATGCCTTCTAAAAGATACTGCATGAAAATGTGAGCTGTGTTCCTCATGTTTAAAGGATTATTGGCGTCTTGCCCTTCTCTGTAACAGCAGACTTTTCACCCCGCCTGCATAAGTGGCCGTTTGGAAGTTATAAACACTTTTACCATGTTTACAGCTGGTGTGGTACTTGATCTGTTCTCATTTTTTGCATCTTAATTTAATTTGTATTCCCCTGTGAAGCAAAATTAACATTCTTATAAAAGTCCCAATAATTAATGACTATTCATATAGAAAAACCCACCAAGTTCTGACTCAGGATCCTGCTGTTTTTCATTTCGCTCTTCCACAGCGAGGGAGCAGAGGCCATGTACTACTTCACTGCCTTGGCGCTGACCCTTAACGAGCCGGAGGACGCTGTAGCGCCTACTGACAGCCGACGCCGGCCCGACCAGCGCCTGATGGAGGACGGTCGCTGGGAAGAGGCCAACGCCGAGAAGCAGCGGCTGGAGGAGAAGCAGCGCATCGCCCGGCGTGAGAGAGAGAGGGAGGCCGCCAGCCAACGCACCTCCAGCCAGTCAGAAGAAGGTGAGAATGATGTTTATCTGTGTTCTAAACTCCTTCTGTGTTCCTCTCTTTCTTGCATGGGGAAAATCTTTGAAGTAAGGGGTAAAAAAAAAAAAAAAAACTATCTCTGTGATCCCCCCTTTTCTCTTCCAAAAGCTGTCGATGAGGATTCTCTTACTGATCCGTCCCTAAAAAGCAAGTATTCCTCTTTTTTTGTCTTTTTGTGTGTCCCTTTCTTTCTTTTTAGTGTTTCTCCTAATCTTCTATCCAGATTGTTTTTTCTTCACAAGTAACACAAGTATTTTCTCCACCAGGTGCACCTCATGACAACTACAGAGCACTTTGGTTCGATCGCTGCGAGGACAAGATCACAGGTGAGCAAGTGCATATCTATAAAGGAGGCTACTGGGAAACCAAGGAACGTGGCAACTGGGAGGGCTGCCCGGACATATTTTGACCACGGCATTGACTGCAAAAGTGCCCTGATGAGACTGATCCATCAAAGCCCCCTGGTGGACAACTACCGCAAAGGCCTGCTTGTCCCTTACTTTGGACGGCTGCTTTCCCTCCAGCGGTTCTCTGTTCTAAGAGATCTCCAGGACGGTCACTGCTGTCTGATCCAGAGGGAGAGCAGGGCTTTCCCTCCGGACTCCCACATCCCATTTTGGTTCCTTGTCTCCTTGCCCAGAGTCTTAGCATCTACGCCTTCGTTGCCATCACACATCTGAGAGGACTGGAAATGAAAAGTTTCGTGCTGTCGCGATTTGACTTGGGTCAGACTGAGCATAAAAAGGGGGAAGAAATGAAACAGGCAGTGCTTCCAAATCTATAGTAGATCTTCTTTTTTTTTTTTAGTCCGTCTGCTCAAGTCTGTTCAGTCTCTCCGATCATGAGCAGAAGAGGTTTTGTGCTGACAACACCCTGTGAGATAATGTAGTGTTCTTATCGTCATCTACAGCATCGTGTGCTTTGGTAATAACTCTAAAAAAAAAAGAAACGGGGGTAATACCTGGTTATATATACATTTATATATGATTAAAATACTTTCATTAAAATGTCAACTGGTGGCCTTCAAGAAGTTAGCGAAGATTTCTTGTTTCTCTCTGATTTAGTGTCTTAATGTAATGAAGTGAAGGTTCTAGTGTGCTTGTGTGTATGACTGCATATCTGCTCTTCCATCACTTTACAACACTGCCACTGTGCAGAATAGTGTGATTTAAAAAAAAAAAAAAAAGATTGTCCAAAATACTGGTTGACCCTCCATATGTTTTTTCAGTTGGAAGAGACTTTTTTTTTCTTTACAAAAGCTGATGGAAATTATGATGGTAAAATATGATCTTTTTTTTTTTTTTTTTTACTTTCTTTTCGCCTTAGACACAAGCAACCTGCTCTCACTTGTATTTACGTCCCGCCTGAGTGGATATGAGGCTCCAATTTATTGATTTTCTTGAAAAAACTTTCAAGAAATAGTTAAGGAAATGGCTATAAAGCTGCAAAATGGCTAAAGTCATGTTACAGTGCTGAGAAAACCTCACATTAGTGCAGTTTTAGTCAATAACAATTAATGAAATTACAATTTTTCACAGTATTGGAACAACATTTTACCATTTTGCAAATGAATTGAGAGGTAACTGAGTTCATGGCAGTAAAAATGGTTTTAAAAATCCTTGGTGGGATTTTTTGTTGTAAAATAGACAAATGAGCAAAGAACACAAAAATAAATGCGGTGGTGAAAATAAACACCCCAGCTGAAGAGTTCATACATATGCAAGTACATTATGACACCAAAAACATGGGATATAATGTGTGTGTGTGTGTGTGTGTGTGTGTGTGTGTGTGCGTGTGTGAGTGTGAGAATTTCATAATTTTTGTTTGTAAGTGTACTTAAAAATGAAGAATAAAGAAACAAAGAATTTAAAAGCATTGCAAATAACTATGATTTTATAAATGTAAAGAAATTCATATAGTATTGATAACTGTAAGGTAGTTTTTTTTCATGTATTTTTGGTTCCTCTCGTATTATAGGCAGAGGATTGTCTTCATTTTCAGAAAAAAAGGGAGTTTCCATACTTGATTGAGAAGGGGACACATGACATTGTTCAGTATTTTGTATTAACAAAGAAAAGAAAATCTGTAATAAACAAATGCTGTGATGTCAAACAAATAGCTCTTCATACTGGTCTTTAATTCCACTTGTTCCAATACTCCCAACATTTCCATCAGTTAATAATTAGATAACACTAGTTGAAGGTTGTTTGCCAAGTCAATTCTTTAGAAATTTCTGTCCCAGTGTTCGGTATGAGCTGCGGATTAAACTACTTTTGTTGACAGTAAAATAATAAAGAAGCAATGAAAACACGCCCCCATTAGTTTGTGTTCTAGTTTATTTTGTTCATATTCACAGTAGTTTTACAAAATATTACAACTATTTTGATAATTGATCATTTGATTTAAGTAATTTTTCAAGCAAAAGTGCAAAACCTCCCTTAATTCCAATTTCTCAAATGTGAAGTTTTGTTGGTTTTCTCAGCTTTTATATTACTGTAAATCGAACATCTTTTTATTCCATGCTGTTGGTCGGACAAACGAAGTAATTTGAAGACGTCACCTGAGGCTTTAGGAAATTGTGATACTGTTTTACACTATAAAGTCATTACAGAGAACAAACTGTTAATCTATTAGCTGATCACCATATTAATCAAGAATGAAAATAATAATTAGTTGCAGCCCTAGTTTTGACTAACAAAACCTGATTTTAAAGCAAAAAATAAATTTATTTAAACTAAAATTATTTAAAATTGTGCCAGATCACATTGTTAAATTTCTAAATTTACAAACAAATTTTTAAGCATGTAATATAACTAAATATAGAGCATTTTCAAGAGATAACCACAAAGCGCTTTCCACATTTAAGAAAGTAGACTATGAAAAAAGTAGCAGCATTAAAACAGCTGCATGAGGTAAAAATTTTAGCTAGACCGATATATCCAGGGCCAATTTGGCCGATATTGGTTTATAGCAGATATATTAGTATTGGTGTATACAGTATGTTGGCTACTAAATAACAAGAAATTGCAATAGAGAAAACCCAAAGATATGTCTTAGGCAGTTTAAAAGAGTGTAGTCTGTCCACTAGAGGTCCATGCTAGCGTCATGGCGATGGCGGTCCAGACTCAAATACCTCCACATTGGAAGGATTGTCATGAAATACAGTAAAAACATTGTTCCCCACTGGATGAATTGTAATTACATTGGTGACCTCATCACTTTTCATTAACCACCATCATCAGGTCAAAATTTAAGTGTATCCAACATTTTGGTTTATCTCCGTTTGGCCTCAGCTGTACTTTGAGTTTTGGGCTAATTAGCTAAAGTTAGCATCCTAACAGGCCAAACCAAGATGATGAACATGGTAAACATTATTCCTGTGAAACATCGGCATGTCATTGTCATTGTGAACAAGCGCTGCTGTGCTGAAGTACTGCCTCACAGAGCTGTTGGCAAAGCTGTAGATTTGTTGTAACATGTCCTGCTAAGCACATATGTTGGTCACAATCCTTTTAGCGGTAGGTTGCTAAAAATTGTACAGGCAACATTTCTTATCAAAGCTTGACTATGCAGATGTAATTTACATGCATGCTGCTGCCCATACCTTCAAACCCCTTGATGCTGTGTATCACAGTTCTCTTAAATTTATTACAGGTGACAGTTTTATAACCCATCACTGTATCCTCTATGAGAAAGTGGGGTGGACATCACTTACCACTCAAAGGGAACAACACTGTCTTTTTTTATTTATAAGGCCTTCCTAAATAAACTGTTTTATTTATCATAACTTTTAAGACTTTGAAATATGGGATACCCTACCCGTTCACAAGAATGCATTTCCCCTGAGTAAATAAAGGTATCTTATCTCTCTAATCCCGTAAAACACTAATTTAAGAGTTAACCTCCATGTATTTAATCCTTAAGCCTAATTCTGTGTTCTCTTTAAAACACCGGCTGGTTCTCTTGTTATTTGCGCTGTGAGAAGAGCCGTTTCTTCCACTGTACACATCACAGGCGCCTCTTCTGCTGTGTCATGCCAGCAGATTTATTTTTAGCCAATTTTCTGAAAGGCAGACTGGAACCTACCATCCTATACATGGGGCAGAGAGAAACAGGGAGTTGGGGAAAGTTGGGGAGGGGCTTACGGTTCGGCTGACCTGACAGCTGTTAGGACTAAAGGAAGCAACCCATGGAAGCAGCCCACGCACCACATCACACTCAGGACACACCCTGCCTATGATACAGTGTAGTACAGTGCGGTGGACAAGAGGAGTTAGAGGGACGGTGGGAGTTTGCATAACAGTGTACAGGCAGCCACAGCCTGTACAGAGGGAGGGATGGGAATGCTGAATCAGTGAAAACTGCATGAAAGCCTGGGAGAGGGTGGAAGAGGGTAAACGGCAGGGGGAGAGGGAAGAGGAAAGGTAACAGCCAGGGTAGACTGGGTAAGATGTACAGTGTGATGCCTTGTCATTCATTTATTCTCTTATTTGTTAATGCGGAGCTTTAAATTCACCGTGTTATACCTCAAGAGCTTTCCACTTCAGTTAAAAGACTTTAAACAGACTTTTAATCTCAGTGCTGCTTGAGTACAGACAGTACACGTCTAGGTTTTAAAGCCGGAACTGCCCTGACAGTTTTCAGCAAGCCAGAAAAGCGAGGTAAGATTTCCTAAATCAATATCTCTGCTTTGTGTTGCAGTGTTGTCTACAATGTACCCGGTGACATCAGCACTGGAGAAACTGATACCTCCCACTGAGTGAAACAAGAGGGAAATCAAATTTGGTTTGACATCATTTGACATGGATGCATACTGAATGAAAAGAGATACAGATGGTGTATTAATAGAGAAAATGCAAACCAATCTGTGCATGTGATCTCTTCAAACTGGATGCATGATATAATATAGGACTGAAAAATTACATAAATCAGCTGCATACACTTTTCTTGCACTTTTTCCTCTGCCAGCTCACAGTCAGATGGAGGTAGAGGAGGTGGTGTGTCTGCCAAAGTTGACCCGGGTCGCTGTGTGCGGCGGTACCCATGGCAACGAGCTGTCCGGGGTGTACTTGGTGAGAGAGCTGCTGAAGGCGCAGCAGAAGAGGGAGGAGGAAGAGCCTATGACAGTGATGATGGTGCTGTCGAACCCGCGGGCCATGCTGCAGTGCCGCAGATACATCGACACCGACCTGAACCGCTGCTTCACCCACGCCATCCTCAAGTAAGGCAGCAGTGATGAAGAGGTGAGGTGATGGAGCTCATGGTGACACTTCTGATGACGATAAGGTGTGATAGTGTCAGATTGTATCTCTGTCTCCTCAGCGGTCCTGAATCAGACATGGCCCCCTACGAGATGATCAGGTCCCGAGAACTGAACGCCATGCTGGGTCCCAAAGGGAGTCCTGAGGCAGTGGATTTTGTTTGCGACCTCCACAACACCACTGCCAACATGGGCCTGTGCCTCATTGCGTACTCTGACAGTGACTGGATCTGCCTGCACATATTCAGATACCTGCAGGCAAGTGCAAGCAGTCCCTACACACTCAAGTAAACTCAATTCACCCTGCATTTTCGGGACGGGTAATGCTAGAAAACTAAAGTTAAGTCTGACATCTCATTTTCAGAGGCAGATGCCAGATACACCAGTTAGGTACATCCATTTTGACGTCTCCCATAAAGAATCATATTCCCTAGATTCAGTGGGGAAACATGGATTTGGTAAGTTTTACACTTTTATTAGAACATACTGGATCATCTGTGATATTTGTCATCTAAAATACATTTTCTGCAGCCATTGAGATCGGCCCTCAGGCCCACGGTGTGGTCAGGTCAAACGTCTACACAGCCATGAAACTCGGCGTCCAACACATGCTCGATTGGATCCGTTCATTCAACTCAGGTACAATTAAACACAGGTTACCAATTGAGTATTTCTGCCCTGCAAAACAGCTTCAAAGTGGTCCAAATCTTGCAAACTTGCTCTTGTTTTTAAGCTGTTTTTTTTTTTTTTGCTTGTTCAGGTGCTACTTTTGAAGGAGGATGCGTGGAGGTGTTCACCATGGTTAAACACATCGACTATCCGAGAGACAAAGAGACTCGACACATCACAGCAGCAATTCATCCTCAACTCCAGGTACAGTCTCAAACAGATTTGTGGCTTCAGAGATGTAATTAAAGAAGTTGTCCATTGTCAGATTTAAATGCTACCTTCATTTATGTCTTATAATTTGAGCTTGAATTAACCAGGGAGTGGATAAAATAACAAAATACCTGACAGTGAAGAGCAGAACAGCGTCAATTACATAATGACCTGAACAAAGAAGAAGCTAGACCTTTTGTCCTAAGAAAAAAAGAAAAAGGGCATTGTTAATATCTAGCATGTGAACACACCTGCTGTGAAACGTGTGCTTTGTGTGTTTGTAGTGGCAGTCATCCTGGCATATAAAACCGTTAGTGTTTATGTTAAAGGGTGAGGCCTCGTCTTGTAAAATGGCTTCGTACGTCATAAAGCTGCGTGACATCCACAATATGTTTTTCTTACAATTACAAATGTAGTGTAATTAACACAGTAGCATCCAGTAAATGTCTTCAAATAGAAACTCCACCGGATGTTGGAAACTTTTAGTCATGAATTCTTTTTCTTTTGTATCCAGGTTGTGTATTTACACCAGCCCGAGATACAAGCCTGTTATAAGATGTGATAAAAAAAAGACTTTATTCATCCTAAAGGACATCCCATTTTATACCGTACTGAGCATATTGTGCTTATCATGCTCAGGTATAAAATGGTAAATTTATGTAAACATAGAATAATATACTACATACATATTAAAATAAAATATACTTATTCTGAAAAAGAATGAAATAAAAGTAAAAATTGGAAAAAAAAAAAAAAAAGGGCGTTTTGAAGTGCGGATGATGGCACAACATATTTTGTTACTATGGTACAAACGACAAACAATGAATAAACAATGGAGACAGGTGTGTCTACAGTACATTACTATGTGGAAAACTACAACTGAAACGAAACTATGTAACTGTGATGCAACTATATAAAGGGGCTATCACACTGCAGGAAGTAAATGGGATGAAAAAATACAAGTACAGAATAGAATTATAAACAGGTAGCTCAAGTTTGGGGAGTAAGATAATAGTACATGATAATAGTGCTTTGTCACTGTCCATGAATGGCATGAATGCAGGCCTTTACATGAATAACAAGCATGTGATTGTTGAAACCGTCACGAGTGCTGATAGAGATCTTTGGTCATTTTTTAAGGTTGTGTGTTTGTGGTGTTTGGCAACACTCATTTTCTCCACAGTACAGCACAGTGACACACCTTACAAACTCACTGCAACACCCTTTTAATGTTCTTAGTGAATGAAATCACGGTCATTTTTTAACATAAACTCAGCGGATGTGCGAGTGATTCACCTTAAAAACCTGAAATGTTTTCAAAGTCATAATCTGACTACATTTTGAAGGACATAACTCTTTAAAACTCTTACAAAACGCTTTTCTGCGGGACAAACTCAAACCCCCAAATAAATTATTGTGCCTTTGAACCAAAAAGCAAATTGTGTTGTTTGACCTTTTTTTTTAGGACCATTTCTGGTGAAAACGCAAGTGATGAAACAAACAGCACAACTGTGAAATTCATTGTTCAACATTTTAGAAAGTAAAATTATTCACTTTCTTGCTGAGACTTGCATGAAATGATTGATACTATCATGTCTGTGCATTAAGTATGGCACTAGAGCCAGGAAGAGATTAGCGTTAGCTTAGGAAACAGCTAGCTTGGCTGTGTCCAAAGGTTAAGAAATGTCCATACAAACAACTGTAAAGGTCATTAATCAATTTTATCTTATTCAATCTGTGCAAAACTTGAAATGTAAAGATGGCAATTTGGACAGAGCCACGCTAGCTGCCTGTTTCCTCCTGCTTCTAGTTTTTATGCTAAATTTAGCTAATCAAGTTTTGTTCATCCTCTTCTTTAGTTGGTATTTCAACCACAAAATGAATAAGCCATCTCCCAAAATGTCAAAATACTTCTTTTAAAAACTTTTGAATGTAATAATTTAGCAGTCATTTTAGCAATTAACCATAACTGTCTGCCTTTCCTCACAGGACCGAGACTTCTGCCTGCTCCACCCTGAAGACCCTCTGTTTCAGACTTTCTCAGGTGAAACGCTGAGGTATAAAGGGCGCGAACCTCTTTATCCCTTCTTCATCAATGAATGTGCTTATTACGAGAAGGGCATCGCTCTCTCCCTGGCAAGAAAGAGGTGTGTGATGATCCCTGCGGTCCGGGTGCAGACAGAGCAGGAGCAACAACAAGCTAACGAACAGGGATTTGCATCAGAAGAAGAAGAGGACTGAGAAACACCCGATATGGACAGTGTTTGATAGTGTGAGTCCACGTGATACAGGCGATACAGACTGATGTGACTATGAAATAAATTTTTAAAAAGCTTTTATTGAAATGACAGCAGTTGCTTGGGGAAACACGCACAAATGCATGTGTTTAAGTTGGCGTACACTCACACACGATATTTAAGTGGACAATTAACCATTTCAGCTCTCAACTGGAGAATGTACGACACATTCACGGTAGATTCACAAAAGCACAGTCATAGAGCGATATTGTGACATTTAGTGGATTCAAAGACAGAACCATTTCTTGTATATTTGAAGGCTGAATATGTAAAATACAATCTGATTTATCATGAGACCTTTCAGACCACACACGGTGCATGATATCACAGGCATTCTCAAGTTTTATGAAACCTTGTGAGTGTTGGCGATTTATATATTTACGGAGACATATAGCATGGTTCTTTGGGTAAGAATAGGGCTTTTTTCAAAATTCATTCAATAACTGGGACATTTCGATTGTCAAAAAATATAAATTCACTACTGACCACTACTGCAATATTTAGGATATGTTCAGAAATAATTTAAGTGCAAAGGAATACAGTAGCTTATAACAATATGGCCTTTAAAGTACATTCATAATGCCTAACAGGGAAAAATGATCTCCCTTAAATCCTATTCTGTCAGTTCATTTGATTGTATATTTTTTCCCAGAATGATGATAACAAATAGGAATTAATAATAAAAAAAAACATCAAGGAACAAATACAAATCAAATTAATGACACTAAACACAACTGAATTCATATAAGGAAGTGGAAACTTGTACGAAATTAAAATTATATGAGCATGTGAGGTCAACAAAACACAAAATGGTAAAGGACTATGTTGAATAAATAAGGACTTTTTCATGTTTTCTACAAAAGCCTACAAAATCATTTAAAAATATGCTTAAATAAACAAAACAATGCATTGGGTACAAAAATTATAAACATGAACACAGTCTGACCTCAACAACTGTCAGAAATAAATCAATGTCACTTAAGTTTAAAAAAAATGTGAACAGGAATGTAAATCTTTTGTAACGACAGACTCATATTGGTCATTGTCTCTCTCGCTGTACTCTTCATTGTTCCCATTATTTTAAAACCGTTGATGTAAAAGACTACACACAACGGAAAACCTCTGTCATAATAAATACCTTATGGTTGCGTAAAAGGTTTTTGTGTGCTCAGGGTGTCCCCTGCACCTGGACTTGTCTGGTATTTTTTCAGGTGCAACAGTGTACGTCACCACACCCAACTATGGGCGGGTTGTGACGGCATGTCAAGGTCAGAAAAAATTTCAACCAGCACCAAGCACACCAATTGACGCACGTCCAATCAATTAGTGTCTTTAGAAGACAACTGCCAGCTAAACTTAAAGACATGTTAAATATGTTTAGCATTTCATTTTTTGTTTTCCAAGTGTGCACAACTGAATCAGATATTTGGAGCCTTAGTAGCTCCTCCATTTCTTTTTTGTATAGTACTGTGGGATAAAAGAAGACATATTTAAAGCCCCCTGAGGCAAATTTGTGGTATTGAGCTATATTAATAAAAAATAGACTTAATTTGGCTTGACACCATATTCAGAAATCAAGTAAATTTAGGTGTATACTTAGCATAAATCTGATTTATTACAACTTTTGTGTTATTTTCATTCATCTGGCCACCATTTCTTCTGGTTATGATAACAAAGGAGAGATAAAATTCCAAACCACATATCTATAAACAGATGTTTCAATCCCTGTTGTTGATCTTTGTCACCTCAAAATGTTTAAAAATAGGAAAGGGTATTTTTATTATGATAGCATTGTACTGTGAACAATGTACACACAGAACTAGACCAACTGGTAGGTCAATGTTGAAGCAGGGAGTCTGAAAACCAAGAGAGTTTTCACTCTCTGAAAACTTTTACCATTAAAGATTCCTCCAGAAATGTTGAGGGACATAATAATAATAATAATAAGCTGCTTTCAATAATAACGTATGTCTGAAATGGTCTTTCCACACACACACAAAAATCAATTAACTAGTTAAAAACTTTTATACACACATCTATTCCTTCTTCCTCATCCCTAAAGTCAGTATATGTGCACTTGAGGTTTCAAATTTCCACATCACACTTGTGTAAGTTGCGTACTGGACCACGATTGGCTACAAGCTAGTTGTGATGTCACAAATCCCAATTGTACATACACCTTAAACTGAGATTTTTCAATGAGCACAGAGAAACTTTCCCCTTTCATCAGATGAATGTGAAAACAGCCTTGTCGGACTTCTTTTTTCCCCCAGATCTCAGCAGTTAACTTTATGAGTACGATGTTACTATAACCGAGAGAAATTATGGCCAAAACTGTAAAAATAGGACTTGAGTTGTAATCAACTGGAATTATCCTTTAATGTACCTTCTCTTCAAGTGTGAAGGCACCGCATATTCAAAGCCTGGATTTAATTAGTGTGTAGTATGAAACTGGGACACAGCTGATGCTTTTCAGCTTAGTGTCAAGTTATTCTAAACTGAAACATATGGTTAAGTTGACACATCTCTCTGGTTGACCTTTTTCAAACCAGTTCTATGACCCCTAGAGAGATAAAAATCAAATCTTTTAATGCAGCAGATAGGGTCACTACTATGGTGTACATGCACTTTAATCCATCAGAGGGAAAAACGCACAGATTAACCCACATCCCGTTCCTCTGAGATCATTATAAAATGCCACTTGGTGTCAGAGCGGAGTTTGAATTTAAACAGGGCAGAGATCCAGAGCTGGATCTCAAGTCTACGCCACCCGGTAGGCGGTCATACGGTAGTAGTTCTGACTGTGGCTGCGTGCCGCCCACACTAGCAGCGCGGCGGCCATCATGTGGAGCGGTGAGGAAATGAGGGCCAAATAGAGGGACCAGCCCAGGGAGCCATCCACCTTGTCGGGCAGCATCGACACCCGGTGGAGCAGGTCCATTCCTGCCAGGTAGCAGCAAACTGTGGCTAAGGAGCAGAGACCTACAGGACACAAGATGAGGGGGCGTAAACATTTTCTAGCTGAATTTTTTGTACTTTAAATTTCGTATGCATATTTTTTGACATGTCAACACATACTCACTCATCCTTGTGTGATCATTTATGCAGCGCTACTACTATACATGCGTAAATATGACCACTGTCGTATTTTTAAGCTTCAAGTCTGTTTTCCTCTGCTTTCCACACATGACTGCAATTATTATCTATTGGGCTCTAAGCGCTTCCAAAGCTCTGGTGACCTACACTCAATATTGTGCCTGAACGCCTCCTGTGTAGACACACAGATGGAGCATTGGCTGCTGCTGCTGCTTTGCTAACGTGCTGCTCTGCTAACATGCTGCTCACGCTACGCCTCCTCTGCATATTTGGTGCTGGGTACGTAAAGAAAAGAGTGTTTTTGTCTGCTGTGGCTGAAATCAAGGATGATAAGAGCAGTGAGAGTGAACCGTAACAGTTAAGTTGTGGGCTGTAAAGCCAAAAAAATGAGCTGAAAGACACTAAAACTGCAGAGAGCTAAGAAGAAGTACAGGGTTGGGTAATAATTCTTTTTTGCTTTATCATTATGAATGACCCCTTTTGCAGTACACATTTAATCCATTAATAGAAAACTATTGGATTTGAAAGAGAGAAAATGTAAAGAACGACTTCGGAAGACTTTAAATTACAACACACGCCTGTCCTCTGAGCACATCGAAAAGTATGAGCTGTCATACCATGTGTCATAACATGTTGCAGCCAGCTGACTTTAACTTTTAACTTTTAACTAAAGAATCCTTTAGGAAAGAGGAACTGTTTGTTCTTTTAGCTAATGTGCACCGACCCATGGATGAAGGGAAAACTAAACATGATTGATGTTGATGCTTTTTTTTGTTTTTTTGTTTGTTTGACTTCAACACCAATTGCATGGCTTAAACCACAATGACACAACTGCAACTGAATTTTCAGATGTAGGTCAAAGCAAACTTTTATTTCCACAAGCTTTTAATACCCCTTTGTTAACTGCTCAACACTAATTTCTTGCATAAAGTGAAATTGGTCAGTTTTCAGCAAGCAGCCTTTTGCAGCTGAACAGGTCTTACCAGCCAGCAGGTGAAGGACACCTATGCCAAGTGTGGGTGCAAGACTTCGGCAGAGGCAGGCACAGAACCCAGTCAGGCCTGCCAACACCACCAGGCCCAGAGACACCAGTGGCAGCAGGAACTGGCACCTCCACAGGTCTATACATACATACACACATAGACACAGGAAGCGGGAACGAATCAGGAGGCATCATGGTAACTAACCTTCTTGTGCATGACAGAAGACGGCGTCCTGATTGGGTGCAATGTATTATTTAAAATGACATATTGGTCATAATTAATGCACTACGCTGAGAAGTGGCTGAATGTTTTGTAGCTTTACGGGACTGGCATCATTCAAAAAGGATTGAATTGGTTGAGATTGAACTTACAGGTGCGCAGCATGTCCTCTCCACTGTTGTGGTTTCCTGGTTCTTTATACTTAGGAGTGAACTGCTGAGGTAGAGTGAAGCTTCGACACTCCAGCAACATCTTGGCATCTGAAAGAAGTTTTATTTTTTTATTTAGTCTTTATTTGATCAGGCAGTGTCACTGAGATTAAGATCTGTTTTCCAAGAGAGACCTGAGAACAAGAAACATTCTTAAGACAAGAACACAATCAGCAGACAGAAATAACACAGTTAGAAGAATAATTAAAAAATCAGATAATAAAGCTTTAAAATCTCCAAGAGGAATGATAGACTCAAGTTTGAGGGCAGTTTGTGGTTCATTCCATTTAAAAGGCGCCTAGTACCTGAAACCAGTTCTGCCAACATTAGTGCAAACATGAGGGATATCTATGGTTCAGTAGTTACTGGATCGTGTGTTGTAGTTACTATATTTAAATGAGACAAAGGATGTGAGATAGTTTGGAAGCTTCAAATGCTCAAATTTCAAAGTTTCATGTATTTATGGATGAATAACATGACATGTTTTTTTTCTTCTTGACTGTAAGGAAGTCCATCCAGCCGTGTGATACAAAGAACAATGATGATGCTATTTGTGATAAAGCATAATGGCACTATGACACGCAGGGTTTAACTGCTGAAGTGTTGATGGGGCAGCATGACAATACAGAATATCTCCATGGTCAAGGACAGACATGAAGGTCGACTGCACAATAGATTAACAGATGAAAGATGACAGACAGCCTTTGATTCTATACAAGAGGCCTAATTTGATTTTTAATTTTTGAGTCAAATGTTGAATATGAATCTTGAATGATAGTCAAGCCAAATTCTTAAGTATTTGTATGACTCAGCAAGAGTAATATGTATAATATATTTCCGTAAAGCACCAGTGTATAAGCATGTATAACTACATTACTTTGTCATTGTCATTGTCATTACTACAAGTCATATAAACATTAATAAACTTTTTTTCATAGATTTTCTCCTTTCTTAGATTCTTCTTTGTATTTTCTACCTCCAAACCTGCCTATATTCAGCAATGACATTTTTACCAGTATCCAACAAAAGATTATTTCCATGATCATTTTTGTTGATACTAAAATTGTTTTTTTTTTTTTCAAATTTCACTCCAATAGCCCCATACATAGGAAACATGGTCGCACCAAGTAGCAGTTTTTATAAAATTTCT
Organism: Thunnus maccoyii; assembly: GCF_910596095.1. Taxonomy (NCBI): domain Eukaryota; kingdom Metazoa; phylum Chordata; class Actinopteri; order Scombriformes; family Scombridae; genus Thunnus; species Thunnus maccoyii. The sequence goes on along the minus strand of NC_056554.1, from coordinate 12,320,514 downwards.
GCTGCCAGCTGAAATGTTACATATCACTTGAGCCAAAACACATCATTATATTCCTTAAATGGCATTAATCACTCCATTAATGTTATAGCTGGAAAATGAATGTTTTAAAAGGATATGAATTGACTTACACTGATACTAATATGTTTATGTTCTGTGTGAAATAAGTAAACTTCTGCAGTGTTTTGTAGTCAATGTGTCTGTTAATACCATTAAAATATGAATTCAGTTTGGTACAATATAACATTATCCTCAAAAGTAATTATATTAAGTGTATTGCTAACTAAACTGATTATGAGACAGATCAGGATCTGGGTGGCTTACCACCTCCACCACCAATACCTTCATAACAGCTGTACATTTTGTTAAACAGTCTTTTCCCAAAGATAGCTGGGTATTTATTTATCAGAAAATCGAATGCTTAGCTCTGTGGCTAGAATTTAATGATAATCCATGAAAGACACAAACTAGGGATAACACCATCCATAATCCAAGGTGGCTTAACGCCTTCTTGTTGGGGAATGAGCCACACCTGCCTGATGGCATTTACCTGAAGCAAGGTGGGGCTCATAATGAGATAGCATCTCTATAGTTGGAGACTGTAGAGAGACTCACCTGTCTAAAGAAGCGTCAGGTATGGTGTCATAGGGGTGAGGTCAGTTACGGAAACATACCTGGCTCTTTGTACCAGTGAGTGTTGGCAGGAACGAGTACACATCGCCACCAGAGGCCCACAGTCCCGTTGAGACGGAACAAGGTGTCACTGTAGGTTTTCTCATCAAACTCTCCGTCCATGAACTCCTCATACAGGGAGCGCAGCTCAGACACGTTGGCCTCTCCGCGCACGGTGGGGCTGCTGTACTGGTACCAGTGCTGCGTCCCGATGGCCACCGACAGATACACGGTGGCCAGTATGCTCAGCACACAGGCGATGACCAGAGCTGTGGCGTAGCGGTTGTCAACCATTGTTCACCGACCCAGAGACACGTCAAAAGGGATTAAGTTGATGCCGGTGGCCGAATCGCCGCGCATCCAATTTAGTCGATCTGCGATGCTTCCTGTCTCCCACTCCTCTCCAAGTCACTCTATCATCCTTAAATCTGCAAAAAGATACCGTGCAACAGCCAACGACAGCCTTTTGTTTTAATGATTGATACTCATCTCCAGTGCTGTCCTAACAGTCAGCAGCCCTGCAGCCCGGCTTGGATGCGCCATCTGTTCCCTTGTCCCACTTCCACAGATGGTGGGTGACCGGATACTGCGGCTGATATCACAGAGCAATAACAGTCCTCAGCAAAGAAAGAAGCCAAAAAACTGGCCTATATTGTAAGATGCGTTATGTCGTTGGCAGCACCAGCCTGCTAATACAAATTGTATGGGTCTGTTTTTGGACGGTAGGGTGATGCCGAGCGCACCCAGGATGATTTGAGTTGTAAACACACTAATCCATGCGTTTTCCTCTTCCGGTTCCGCTGATCAGCAGATATAAAAATAACCTTTTCTCAGCCAGTCTCTTTGTAGAGCAAAAGACACACAACACAGAGCATTTTGGGGAGGCAAGATGGGCAATCTAGCAGCAGATGATTAAATAAAATCCTGGCAGAGAAAATATTAAAATTAGGCAACCTGTTTTCTAAAATGAAGAACGAAACGAATAAAGCCTGCAAAAGACATCTAATCCAGCAGTCATTTTTCCTTAAAAAATGACTAATTGATATCAAAAATGGTTGATGATTAATTTTCTGCTGACGTAATAAACTAATTGTTTCAGCTCTAGATTACTAGATGTGCTTTTTAAACCTATCTGTAACATTTAAATTAAGGGCATTTAAAACAAATAAAGACTATTATCCTATTATTCCCTAGGTCCCTCAGTACACATATTATTTGTATTTTTCATAGTTTATGTATTAAGTGATCAATTATGCTAAATACACAAAGGTCTAAATGAAGTTCTGGTGGGGAAATAGTGAATCATTAATCTACTTTTTTATTCCGTTGGCATGAAAATATTCAAAACAACATATAGCCTATTGAATCTAAAAACACTGGAATCAGCAAATTAAATACCCATTATGTGTTATTTTCTGACTGCACCCTGGTTGCTCATTCTCAAGTCCCTCATTCTCAGAAAAAATATGGACAGAATAAGTGTTCACAATGGTGGCTTCAGCGATTTTCCTGCATCATTATTTGGTCTGGTATGACCAATAGCTTAGGTGGCTAATGTTAGCTAACATTTGCAAACAAACGAGCTACAAATAAGCATCATGAGTTAGTCTTTATTTATACTATTGCTGCAAAAAATACTGCTACCTTGTGTTTTTAGTGTGTTTTTTGCAGTTTAGGATCCTTTTAACTTTTTGTATAAAGTGTCTTTGAGTATCTTGAAAGGTGCTCTATAATGAAACGTATTAATCTTTATTATTACTATGTTTAGCATGAACCATTATCCCATAATTGATAGCCACAGTGTCCACTGTACAACGAACGTTACATAGACTCCATTTAAGTCAGTGCTGTAAAATAAATCTGTGCCACTTTTGTTGAGTCATGATGATATATCATTAGATAAAAATAGATGTAGCCTTCTTGTTGATGTTGGTTACTTGTTTTCATCACAGCTGCAGTTTTAGCTGATTGATTTTTTTTTGTGATATATTTTGGGCTAAATATTTGATGAGATATGGGCCAGTTGCAATTTAGTTTGAGGTTGCTGTTCCTTAGACAAGAGTAGCTGCTGTTAAGCCTGTAAGGACTAAAGATGCAGCCTGTCACATAATTCAGGCCCAAATTGTTCTTTCACTAAAAGGTGTAGCAGTTTTGCCTTCTGTCATTGACAACCATAAAGACAAAAAATGGGTCTTGCAACACAGAACTCAGCTTTTCAGCTAGCTTACAAGCATAGGGAGGGGTGATTTTGTAAAATTCATCTGCAGCTTTATTTTCTTAATTTTTTCTTAATTTCTTAATCGATTATTGCAACGTTCTTTGCTGCTTTTTCCACCAAGTGAAAAAAATGGCATCTTTATCTACTAAAAAAAGACTGACTGGAGAACTTTCTCACTCATTTAATGAGTGAACTGAAAGTTTCTAGTGAGATTTCTCGTAGTTAGATTTACTTTTTTGTGTGGGCATTAATGGTAAATACACTGACAATGTTTGAATCTTGTACTGATGCTGGTGCTTACACTACACAAGGTTATTTAAGAACAGTGTACTGTATCTCTCAGGCTGTTTTGATGGTACATGAATAAATCGGAATCTCATAGCCAACGTAAAATATGTCCTCTCTTCCTGAACAAATCTGATTCACTGACACCAACAACAAAGGCTGAGAACAGCTGATAGTAAGACACTATTGTGTAATTTAATTATAACAAATCACACACTATTTTACTTGATAAAATAGAAAATTTATTTACATGCATTTGGAGACAACAGAAAGGTTCACATTACAGAATTTTGAATAATGTTTGGTTATACAAATCACAAAATAATCTATCTTGCTGTTAAATAAGACTAACTTCACAATCCTGAGCAGCTCCACAAAAAAGCAAATATACATACGTATAATAATATAAATACATATAAATAAGTGATTGGATATTCATACAGGATGTCATTCAGACTTTGTATATTTCATGTTAGGAGGGAGGTCATCCCAACTTTGAATTTGATATCTGGAACTTCTTCCCAAGCCATATAACAATCGAGATCCTCAGAAATCTAATGGAACATTAGATGTAATGGGAACAAGATTATAGATCACCAAGCCTATTGGGAACTCCACTCAGGGAACAGGAATGAAAGAGACAAGAGAAATAAATAAAATAACTATAAATAAATTATATAAATAAATTATATAAATAAATAAGTTTATAAGTTATTTCTGGGGTGACAGGATATTTCGGTTATACCCAGCTTTAGACAGTATAAGACGTAGCTGTGTTGAGTACATCAAACAGTTAACAATGTTCAGCAGCAGATCAGCCCATTCACAGCACATTCACATATAGAAAAATGTTGATAAACATTGGTATTCAGCTACAATATACAGTATCATTATTCCAAATCAATATATCAAAAACTCTCTGTGCAACTGGGAATCAAATCTATCTGTCCAACAGATATGATTTATTACTTCCCTTCAGCTGTAACATTTAATTTCCCATGAATTACCTACGTCAGTTAACAAAGATAACACATGCAACAGAGAGACATCCAGTACACACAAAAAGAGCCTGAAACAGAATAAAAAACAATGACTCAATGTAAATATACAAAGAAAAGAAAACCCATACCCAGAACTGCCCTCGATAGTAATTCCATGGTAAAAAAAACAACCACAAACATGACAGAGAAAACACAATACATGCTAATTAAAGATAAACACATATGAACATACACATACATGTACCTGGCCCATAGTATTAATAGAAAGGGTTATGTTAGGGGAAATAAGGTCAAGGCAAACACCAGTGTTTTTTTTAAAGGGATTTCAAATGGACCTCAGTACAGACATTCTTGCTGACTTGACAGTAGCCATGACAGCAGTGCCAGGCAGGATGCAGTGATGAAATTGATCTTGTGGCTTACTCCACTTGAAACTTCTGTAAATTTTGAGAAAAGAAAAGGAGACATTGTTTAAACAAAAAGTTCTGTAATATTTTAAATTTTTGATTAATTAGCTCCCACGATTGTTTACATGTGCCATCCACAGAAATAGATGTAATGACAATGTTGAAGGCTGTGACATTTGAAGCTGCACTTAACAAAATATTTGCAATCTGAGTGTGACTAAGAATACATGTGGATGCAAATGTAAGGTCTATGTTGTGGTAGTGGTAGACTCACCAGCTGTTGTTGATGATCCCTCAGTTGTAGTTGAACTTCCAGTTGTGGTAGACCAACCAGCTGTTGTTGTTGATCGTTTAGTTGTAGTTTGGCTTCCAGTTGTGGTAGACCTTGCAGTTGTAGTTGTTGATCCCTCAGTTGTAGTTGAACTTCCAGTTGTGGTAGACCCACCAGCTGTTGTTGTTGATCCCTCAGTTGTAGGTGGACTTCCAGCTGTGGTAGATCCACCAGCTGTTGTTGTTGATTCCTCAGTTGTAGTTGAACTTCCAGTTGTGATAGACCCTGCAGTTGTAGTTGCTGACCCCTCAGTTGTAGTTGAACTTCCAGTTGTGGTAGACCCTGAAGTTGTAGCTGTTGATCCCTCAGTTTTAGATGAACTTCCAGTTGTGGTAGACCCAGCGGCTGTTGTTGGTGCCTCAGTTGTAGTTGACCTTCCAGTTGTGGTAGACCCACCAGCTGTTGTTGTTGATCCCTCAGTTGTAGTTGAACTTTCAGTTGTGGTAGACCCTGCAGTTGTTGTTGATAATCCTTCAGTTGTAGTTGAACTTCCAGTTGTGGTAGACCCAGCAGCTGTTGTTGTTGGTTCCTCAGTTGTAGTTGATCTTCCAGTTGTGGTAGACCCACCAGCTGTTGTTGTTGATCCTTCAGTTGTAGTTGAACTTTCAGTTGTGGTAGACCCTGCAGTTGTAGTTGATGATCCCTCAGTCGTAGTTGGCACTTCAGTTGTGGTAGACCCACCAGCTGTTGTTGTCAATCCCTCAGTTGTAGTTGAACTTTCAGTTGTGGTAGACCCTGCAATTGTTGTTGTTGATGCCTCAGTTGTGGTAGACCAACCAGCTGTTGTTGTTGATCCCTCAGTTGTAGTTGAACGTCCAGTTGTGGTAGACCCAGCAGCTGTTGTTGTTGGTGCCTCAGTTGTAGTTGACCTTCCAGTTGTGGTAGACCCACCAGCTGTTGTTGTTGATCCTTCAGTTGTAGTTGAACTTTCAGTTGTGGTAGACCCTGCAGTTGTTGTTGTTAATCCTTCAGTTGTAGTTGAACTTTCAGTTGTGGTAGACCCTGCAGTTGTAGTTGATGATCCCTCAGTCGTAGTTGGCGCTTCAGTTGTGGTAGACCCACCAGCTGTTGTTGTCAATCCCTCAGTTGTAGTTGAACTTCCAGTTGTGGTAGACCCAGCAGCTGTTGTTGTTGATGCCTCAGTTGTAGTTGAACTTCCAGTTGTGGTAGACCCACCAGCTGTTGTTGTTGATCCCTCAGTTGTAGTTGAACTTTCAGTTGTGGTAGACCCTGCAGTTGTTGTTGTTAATCCTTCAGTTGTAGTTGAACTTCCAGTTGTGGTAGACCCAGCAGCTGTTGTTGTTGGTGCCTCAGTTGTAGTTGATCTTCCAGTTGTGGTAGACCCACCAGCTGTTGTTGTTGATCCTTCAGTTGTAGTTGAACTTTCAGTTGTGGTAGACCCTGCAGTTGTTGTTGTTAATCCTTCAGTTGTAGTTGAACTTTCAGTTGTGGTAGACCCTGCAATTGTTGTTGTTGATGCCTCAGTTGTGGTAGACCAACCAGCTGTAGTTGTTGATCCCTCAGTTGTAGTTGAACGTCCAGTTGTGGTAAACCCAGCAGCTGTTGTTGTTGATGCCTCAGTTGTAGTTGAACTTCCAGTTGTGGTAGACCCACCAGCTGTTGTTGTTGATCCTTCAGTTGTAGTTGAACTTTCAGTTGTGGTAGACCCTGCAGTTGTTGTTGTTAATCCTTCAGTTGTAGTTGAACTTTCAGTTGTGGTAGACCCTGCAGTTGTAGTTGAACTTTCAGTTGTGGTAGACCCTGCAGTTGTAGTTGATGATCCCTCAGTCTTAGTTGGAGCTTCAGTTGTGGTAGAACCACCAGCTGTTGTTGTCAATCCCTCAGTTGTAGTTGTACTTTCAGTTGTGGTAGACCCTGCAATTGTTGTTGTTGATGCCTCAGTTGTGGTAGACCAACCAGCTGTAGTTGTTGATCCCTCAGTTGTAGTTGAACGTCCAGTTGTGGTAGACCCACCAGCTGTTGTTGTTGATGCCTCAGTTGTAGTTGAACTTCCAGTTGTGGTAGACCCACCAGCTGTTGTTGTTGATCCTTCAGTTGTAGTTGAACTTTCAGTTGTGGTAGACCCTGCAGTTGTTGTTGTTAATCCTTCAGTTGTAGTTGAACTTTCAGTTGTGGTAGACCCTTCAGTTGTAGTTGATGATCCTTCAGTCGTAGTTGGCGCTTCAGTTGTGGTAGAACCACCAGCTGTTGTTGTCAAACCCTCAGTTGTAGTTGAACTTCCAGTTGTGGTAGACCCAGCAGCTGTTGTTGTTGATGCCTCAATTGTAGTTGAACTTCCAGTTGTGGTAGACCCACCAGCTGTTGTTGTTGATCCTTCAGTTGTAGTTGAACTTTCAGTTGTGGTAGACCCTGCAGTTGTTGTTGTTAATCCTTCAGTTGTAGTTGAGCTTTCAGTTGTGGTAGACCCTACAGTTGTAGTTGTTGATCCCTCAGTTGTTGTTGAACTTCCAGTTGTGGTAGACCCTGCAGTTGTAGCTGTTGATCCCTCGGTTGTAGTTGAACCTCCGTTAGTGGTAGACCCTGCAGTTGTAGTTTTTGATCCCTCAGTTGTAGTTGAACTTCCAGTTGTGGTAGACCCAGCAGCTGTTGTTGTTGATTCCTCAGTTGTAGTTGAACTTCCAGTTGTGATAGACGCTGCAGTTGTAGTTGCTGACCCCTCAGTTGTAGTTGAACTTCCAGTTGTGGTAGACCCACCAGCTGTTGTTGTTGATCCCTCAGTTGTAGTTGAACTTCCAGTTGTGGTAGACCCAGCAGCTGTTGTTGTTGATGCCTCAGTTGTAGTTGACCTTCCAGTTGTGGTAGACCCACCAGCTGTTGTTGTTGATCCCTCAGTTGTAGTTGTACTTCCAGTTGTGGTAGACCCAGTAGCTGTTCTTGTTGGTGCCTCAGTTGTAGTTGACCTTCCAGTTGTGGTAGACCCACCAGCTGTTGTTGTTGATCCTTCAGTTGTAGTTGTACTTTCAGTTGTGGTAGACCCTGCAGTTGTTGTTGTTAATCCTTCAGTTGTAGTTGAACTTCCTGTTGTGGTAGACCCAGCAGCTGTTGTTATTGATGCCTCAGTTGTAGTTGACCTTCCAGTTGTAGTAGACCCACCAGCTGTTGTTGTTGATCCTTCAGTTGTAGTTGAACTTTCAGTTGTGGTAGACCCTGCAGTTGTTGTTGTTAATCCTTCAGTTGTAGTTGAACTTCCAGTTGTGGTAGACCCAGCAGCTGTTGTTGTTGATGCCTCAGTTGTAGTTGACCTTCCAGTTGTAGTAGACCCACCAGCTGTTGTTGTTGATCCTTCAGTTGTAGTTGAACTTTCAGTTGTGGTAGACCCTGCAGTTGTAGTTGATGATCCCTCAGTCGTAGTTGGCGCTTCAGTTGTGGTAGAACCACCAGCTGTTGTTGTCAATCCCTCAGTTATAGTTGTACTTTCAGTTGTGGTAGACCCTGCAGTTGTTGTTGTTGATGCCTCAGTCGTAGTTGGCGCTTCAGTTGTGGTAGACCCTGCAGTTGTTGTTGTTGATGCCTCAGTCATAGTTGGCGCTTCAGTTGTGGTAGAACCACCAGCTGTTGTTGTCAATCCCTCAGTTGTAGTTGAACTTCCAGTTGTGGTAGACCCAGCAGCTGTTGTTGTTGATGCCTCAGTTGTAGTTGTACTTTCAGTTGTGGTAGACCCTGCAGTTGTTGTTGATGCCTCGGTTGTAGTTGAACTTGCAGTTGTGGTAGACCCACCAGCTGTAGTTGTTGATCCCTCAGTTGTAGTTGAACTTCCAGTTGTGGTGGACCCACCAGCTGTTGTTGTTGGTGCCTCAGTTGTAGTTGACCTTCCAGTTGTGGTAGACACACCAGCTGTGGTTGTTGATCCTTCAGTTGTAGTTGTTGATCCCTCAGTTGTAGTTGACCGTCCAGTTGTTGTTGTTGATGCCTCAGTTGTAGTTGAACTTCCAGTTGTGGTAGACCCACCAGCTGTTGTTGTTGATCTTTCAGTTGTAGTTGAGCTTTCAGTTGTGGTAGACCCTACAGTTGTAGTTGTTGATCCCTCAGTTGTTGTTGAACTTCCAGTTGTGGTAGACCCTGCAGTTGTAGCTGTTGATCCCTCAGTTGTAGTTGAACTTCCAGTTGTGGTAGACCCAGCAGCTGTTGTTGATTCCTCAGTTGTAGTTGAATTTCCAGTTGTGATAGACGCTGCAGTTGTAGTTGCTGACCCCTCAGTTGTAGTTGAACTTCCAGTTGTGGTAGACCCACCAGCTGTTGTTGTTGATCCCTCAGTTGTAGTTGAACTTCCAGTTGTGGTAGACCCAGCAGCTGTTGTTGTTGATGCCTCAGTTGTAGTTGACCTTCCAGTTGTGGTAGACCCACCAGCTGTTGTTGTTGATCCCTCAGTTGTAGTTGTACTTCCAGTTGTGGTAGACCCAGTAGCTGTTGTTGTTGGTGCCTCAGTTGTAGTTGACCTTCCAGTTGTGGTAGACCCACCAGCTGTTGTTGTTGATCCTTCAGTTGTAGTTGTACTTTCAGTTGTGGTAGACCCTGCAGTTGTTGTTGTTAATCCTTCAGTTGTAGTTGAACTTCCTGTTGTGGTAGACCCAGCAGCTGTTGTTATTGATGCCTCAGTTGTAGTTGACCTTCCAGTTGTAGTAGACCCACCAGCTGTTGTTGTTGATCCTTCAGTTGTAGTTGAACTTTCAGTTGTGGTAGACCCTGCAGTTGTTGTTGTTAATCCTTCAGTTGTAGTTGAACTTCCAGTTGTGGTAGACCCAGCAGCTGTTGTTGTTGATGCCTCAGTTGTAGTTGACCTTCCAGTTGTAGTAGACCCACCAGCTGTTGTTGTTGATCCTTCAGTTGTAGTTGAACTTTCAGTTGTGGTAGACCCTGCAGTTGTAGTTGATGATCCCTCAGTTGTAGTTGGCGCTTCAGTTGTGGTAGAACCACCAGCTGTTGTTGTCAATCCCTCAGTTGTAGTTGTACTTTCAGTTGTGGTAGACCCTGCAGTTGTTGTTGTTGATGCCTCAGTCGTAGTTGGCGCTTCAGTTGTGGTAGACCCTGCAGTTGTTGTTGATGATGCCTCAGTCGTAGTTGGCGCTTCAGTTGTGGTAGAACCACCAGCTGTTGTTGTCAATCCCTCAGTTGTAGTTGAACTTCCAGTTGTGGTAGACCCAGCAGCTGTTGTTGTTGATGCCTCAGTTGTAGTTGAACTTCCAGTTGTGGTAGACCCACCAGCTGTTGTTGTTGATCCTTCAGTTGTAGTTGAACTTTCAGTTGTGGTAGACCCTGCAGTTGTTGTTGTTAATCCTTCAGTTGTAGTTGAACTTTCAGTTGTGGTAGACCCTGCAGTTGTAGTTGATGATCCCTCAGTCGTAGTTGGTGCTTCAGTTGTGGTAGAACCACCAGCTGTTGTTGTCAATCCCTCAGTTGTAGTTGAACTTCCAGTTGTGGTAGACCCAGCAGCTGTTGTTGTTGATGCCTCAGTTGTAGTTGACCTTCCAGTTGTGGTAGACCCACCAGCTGTTGTTGTTGATCCCTCAGATGTAGTTGTACTTCCAGTTGTGGTAGACCCAGTAGCTGTTGTTGTTGGTGCCTCAGTTGTAGTTGACCTTCCAGTTGTGGTAGACCCAGCAGCTCTTGTTGTTGATGCCTCAGTTGTAGTTGACCTTCCAGTTGTGGTAGACCCACCAGCTGTTGTTGTTAATCCTTCAGTTGTAGTTGAACTTCCTGTTGTGGTAGACCCAGCAGCTGTTGTTATTGATGCCTCAGTTGTAGTTGACCTTCCAGTTGTAGTAGACCCACCAGCTGTTGTTGTTGATCCTTCAGTTGTAGTTGAACTTTCAGTTGTGGTAGACCCTGCAGTTGTTGTTGTTAATCCTTCAGTTGTAGTTGAACTTCCAGTTGTGGTAGACCCAGCAGCTGTTGTTGTTGATGCCTCAGTTGTAGTTGACCTTCCAGTTGTAGTAGACCCACCAGCTGTTGTTGTTGATCCTTCAGTTGTAGTTGAACTTTCAGTTGTGGTAGACCCTGCAGTTGTAGTTGTTGATGCCTCAGTTGTAGTTGACCTTCCAGTTGTAGTAGACCCACCAGCTGTTGTTGTTGATCCTTCAGTTGTAGTTGAACTTTCAGTTGTGGTAGACCCTGCAGTTGTTGTTGTTGATGCCTCAGTCGTAGTTGGCGCTTCAGTTGTGGTAGACCCTGCAGTTGTTGTTGTTGATGCCTCAGTCGTAGTTGGCGCTTCAGTTGTGGTAGAACCACCAGCTGTTGTTGTCAATCCCTCAGTTGTAGTTGAACTTCCAGTTGTGGTAGACCCAGCAGCTGTTGTTGTTGATGCCTCAGTTGTAGTTGAACTTCCAGTTGTGGTAGACCCACCAGCTGTTGTTGTTGATCCTTCAGTTGTAGTTGAACTTTCAGTTGTGGTAGACCCTGCAGTTGTTGTTGTTAATCCTTCAGTTGTAGTTGAACTTTCAGTTGTGGTAGACCCTGCAGTTGTAGTTGATGATCCCTCAGTCGTAGTTGGCGCTTCAGTTGTGGTAGAACCACCAGCTGTTGTTGTCAATCCCTCAGTTGTAGTTGAACTTCCAGTTGTGGTAGACCCAGCAGCTGTTGTTGTTGATGCCTCAGTTGTAGTTGACCTTCCAGTTGTGGTAGACCCACCAGCTGTTGTTGTTGATCCCTCAGATGTAGTTGTACTTCCAGTTGTGGTAGACCCAGTAGCTGTTGTTGTTGGTGCCTCAGTTGTAGTTGACCTTCCAGTTGTGGTAGACCCACCAGCTGTTGTTGTTGATCCTTCAGTTGTAGTTGTACTTTCAGTTGTGGTAGACCCTGCAGTTGTTGTTGTTAATCCTTCAGTTGTAGTTGAACTTCCTGTTGTGGTAGACCCAGCAGCTGTTGTTATTAATGCCTCAGTTGTAGTTGACCTTCCAGTTGTAGTAGACCCACCAGCTGTTGTTGTTGATCCTTCAGTTGTAGTTGAACTTTCAGTTGTGGTAGACCCTGCAGTTGTTGTTGTTAATCCTTCAGTTGTAGTTGAACTTTCAGTTGTGGTAGACCCAGCAGCTGTTGTTGTTGATGCCTCAGTTGTAGTTGACCTTCCAGTTGTAGTAGACCCACCAGCTGTTGTTGTTGATCCTTCAGTTGTAGTTGAACTTTCAGTTGTGGTAGACCCTGCAGTTGTAGTTGATGATCCCTCAGTCGTAGTTGGCGCTTCAGTTGTGGTAGAACCACCAGCTGTTGTTGTCAATCCCTCAGTTGTAGTTGAACCCCCAGTTGTTGTGACTCCAGTGATTGTTGTTGTTGGTGCAACAGTTGTGGTTGCCTGTACCGCAGCGGGTGTAGTAGCAAGTTGATTGGCCACTATTGGTAAAGAATAGAATCTGTTCTTACACACACATTATTTTTTCAGGACTCAAAGAAAACCTTCACTTTTTATCACAGCAATCAGTAACTTACCTGTAAGCATCAGCAAAGTTGATAAGATTAGTCCAACACCCATTGTATCTGCTCTTGAACCTGCAAAATTCAACAGCAGAGTGACTCACTCTCAAAAGCAGCATATGAACACCTAACATTTTGATGTAATGAATGTTTAATCTACAGTGATCATTAAAAGTGTGTAGAAGCATTTTTCAGTTCAGTTTCAGCTCTTCAAGCACAGAATGGAATAATAATTCTGCTTTAAAATCCCATGTTTCTTATTGACTTCCACATGGCCTGACAAAGATTAATTAAACAAACTGGAAGTCCTTCTTTACAGCATCTCTGTCCTATATTTCACAGTAAATGTATCAAATTTACTTCAACAAATAATTTAGAAATTAAGTGTGTCAGAATAGCAAAAGTGAGGTATTTGCTGTAAACTGCTTAAACATAGTCACACATATAGTGCCATACCTAACTCCCCTGCTAGATTTTGTTTTCATCACTGAGCAGAGCTGAGAGTAGGATGTTCTTACCACTAATTCATGTTAAATTCTGGAACTCTTCTGTAGCCTTTACCATTTCAGCCTAAGTAATAATGGACCTTACACAGCCTGAATATTTTAACTTATTATATTTTTTATTTTGCCATAGCAGTAATGCACAGAGGTAACTACCAAAGTTAATGATTACTCCATTCCATTTATGTGTGCCAGAAAGCCATAGTGAGACACCATGCACAATACCAGAGCCCTGAAACTGGAAGACCTACTTGAGATGACACTTGTATTAATGTTGGCAGTTCAAAAAGTCAGCCATAAAACAATTCTGTAGCATAGAGCTACATCTATAGATACTGTAAAATCTTTAAATTATTGTAGAGTTTGTGATATTAAACTCGTATATTTAAGACAAGACAGATATTAGTAATATAATACGGAAATTAACCATGGTATTTACTTTGGACTGAGTGCAAGCAGAAAGGACATTTGCAGAGAACAGTTATATTTTAATGGATTTTCTTAGATATTCTTTTTTTTTTTTTTTTTAGTACAGCCAAAAGACCTTATAAGGGATACTATGATTTGTAGCGATTATAGATTAAATTAATACAAATTCATGTAAATCTTTGCTTTTATTTTAAACCTTTATATTGTTTTGACATTAATAAATTAATGTCTTGCTTTGACAAATTACAGTTTTGTCATAACAATGAAGGAAAGAGGTCAAACATTAAGCAAGTACGTCCGCTGTAGTGTGCATAGCATTTTACAGCTTCTATTTTACTCAGCTAATAATAATAATAATGTTAGTTAATTATTGCTTCATAGTTTTATAAATGCAAATAATTTGTGGGGTATTACCCCTAATTTTCATACAGACAAACTCAAAACAAAGGGCACCCTCTGTCTGTCTGTTTTATTTATCTTATTGTTCAGTCAATCGGGTATTCAATCAAATAAAGGTGTTGTTGACATAAGGTGCTCAAAGTGGTGTACAAATCTAAACTAAAATGCTGTGAAATAAATATGTTATATGCTAAATACACATGCACATACAAAAGTCATGATTTCATTTCATTTCAAGTTGTCATGGAGTCATGTTTTTTGGACTCTGTGTTTTTGTTCTTTTGGGTTCCTGTGTTCACTCCTGTGTGTCTATTAATTCCAGTTCTTCTTTATGGTTATTGAGCTTGTTGAGTTTTCTGTCAGTATGGTTCTTGGTTGCTATTATCCTCCGTACCACCAGAGACCTCAGTCTTTCTCCCTGTTATGTTAAGACTGGACTGTGTTAAGTTAAGTTGTTTCTCTAAAAGATTATCTGGCATGATAGTAAGTTGCCTTTATTTGTTAGACTGTCTTTGTCTTTATTCTGGTCTGTACTTACACAGCTTACTCTGTCTTAGTTATTAAGAGGTTTGTGTTTTCTGGGTTTTGGTTTTCAGTTTGCTCTGTTTCCCTTCTGTGTTTCTGCACTCCTCCCCAGACTGTTTTTCCCTCCACACCCGTGTTGCATCTAGCCCTGTTACCCCTGCCCTGCTTTGTGTTTTCCCCACACCTGCCCTGTATCAGTCTCGTCAGCCCTGCCCTGCTCGTTGTGTTTCCCCCAGCCAATCGGCTCCCTGTCTGTTCTGTTTTGTCACCTCACTCCCCTCTCCTGAGTTTCTCCACTCATCTCCCCACCTGCACCTGATCTCCTCGTTAGTTCAGTTAGCTTTTAAGTCCTGGTTTTCTGTTCAGTTTTTGTTGGCTAATTTGTTTGGTTTCGTTGCCTGTCTGCACTTCTGTGTCCTGTTCCTGATTTAGTGATTAAATATATTCTTCAGTTCCTTGTGCCTGCCAAGTCTCTGCATTTGGGAAACCTGCTCTGCAAATCCTTGCCACAAGTGCCACAATGTTACATGTGAAAGATGTTCTACAGATGTGTAAAAATGACAAAATGTTAAAAATTAAATCACAAAGAAATCACATAACGTTTTAATGCAGCCAAAGTTCAAGGGATTTCTCTGAATACAGTTCTAACTAACCTAATTTAAAATGGCAATTAAATAAAAGTTAAGTTAATATTAGAACTTACACACAATTACAGAACTTTCTGTTGTTTCAGTCCCTTAAACACAATTATTCTCAATAAACCTGGTTTTCTTTTTCTAAGAGTTAATATTTGACTTCATGTTGTAGGATATAAACACTGGGGATGTATGTTATCAAAACTATATTTCCTTTTACACAATTTTGTTAACCTTTACACTGATGTGGCACACCGGGGCAGGACAAAAAAAGGAGAAAAAAACAGTATACTTTATAATAAGTATACAGAATGGTTGATGCATTTGGTGTTCATTGAAGTATAATGCAGCCTTTAAGACCTACTCTAAAGTAATCTCAGTGTGGTAAATACTTTACATTGCAATTTAAAGAAAGGTTAAAGTTTGTTTTATTCTTTGGCTGAAACATGCATCCGTTTGGTCAAGTATTTTAAAACACAAACTAACACATTTATCTCAAGGACATAGCTTTGTTACAGTTATTTACCTGTGCACTGAATGAGGAGACTTCCATTAAACACTCAATCAGTTCAACTGTTAAAATGCTACCAGCTACAGGGGTGTGACTAGCAGACCTTGACCCCTCACTGTGGAGAGGGGCAAGCAAAAAGAGGTTCCTCCAATAATCAATACAATATTGCATTGATATTCCTTCATTATAGCTCTAGGATGGATGAAATAGGATAAGGAGCAAAAATAACACCTGAAAGTAATGTTATGAAGTAAGAAATTGCCAAAATAATACATAACATACAATCAAATATACATTATAGTGAAGCATAATTTACAATTTAACAAAAAACATAGACACAAAAATGTACTTACCCCAAGCAACAGTCAATTATGTTTTTTAGAATAATGTATAAATATGAATAAATAATGTCAGCTCCTTATTTACTGTCCTGGTGCTTGTCTGGTCTTCTGTTGCCACATTTGTTTAGGTCTTATATACATATTGCTGCAAACTAAAGGGAGGTGACGTTACAGGTGGGTCAATGTTTTTACAAATCAATGATGGAAAAAAGTGATTCACTCCCTAGACAATTGTGAGCACTGTTATTGATGCATTCCACATAAGTTAACTAACTGGGTGTGTATTATCTATTGCTTACGTAGGTTGAGCTGGTGGATACTGATGACATCCACAGTGATCATGAAGGTACTAATTATTTAATTGTTCTACACAGATTTCTATATAAAAGAAAATCTGCTTATCTAAAGTAGTTATGTCTATGGCATTCCACTTATTCCACATAACTGGGTGTGTATTATGTATTCTCTTACGTAGGTTGAGCTGGTTGATACTGATGACATCCTGATTGATCCTGAAGGTACTAATTATTTAATTGTTCTACACAGATTTCTACATAAAAGAAAATCTGCTTATCTAAAGTAGTTATGTCTATGGCATTCCACTTATTTGACATAAGTTAACTAACTGGGTGTGTATTATCTATTCTCTTATGTAGGTTGAGCTGGTTGATACTGATGACATCCACAGTGATCCTGAAAGTACTGATTATTTGATTGTTCTACACTGATTTCTACATAAAAGACAATTTGCTTATCTAAAGTAGTTATGTCTCATGCATGTTTTTCTTTGGCATTATCAAAGTGTGTCAGGATCAAATGAATTGCATTCTGCTTTCACTCCTCCCTCCCCTCTTCCAATCCTCCACAGAGAATGTGCACCTGGACAACGACCTGGACAGAGACCCTGAGGCAGCGTGTGACCCTGAGGTGGCATGTGAGTCTTGTGAGTTTGTTGTTCATCTCATCCCAGTGTTTGGTGTAGGTCATTTATTAATATAAATTAAGTTATCTATAAAATCAAATTTCTGTGTCATGAGGATAGGTTCTTTATAGACACTTCAGTGTGAACAGAGCTTCGACGTCTTAAATGCAAGGTTGGTCTCTGCCCCAGTGCTGGCCTACGCAGACTTTTCATGCCCCTTCATTTTTTTTATTTACTCTTTATTCAATCAGGCAGTCTCATTGAGATTAAGATCTGTTTTCCAAGAGAGACCTGAGAACAAGAAACATTCATAAGTCATAAGACAATAATACAATCAGAAAACAGAAACAACACAGTTAAAAGAATCGTAAAAAAATCAGACAATAAAGCTTTAAAATCTCCAAGAAGAATGAAAGACTCAAGTTTGAGGGCAGTTTGCAGTTCATTCCATTTAAAAACTGCATAGTACCTGAAACCAGTTCTGCCAACATCAGTGTGAACATGAGGGATATCTAAGGCTAAGTAGTTACTGGATCGTGTGCTGTGGTTAGATTTAAATGAGAAGAGATGTGAGATAGTTTGGAAACTTCAAATGCTCAAGCTTCATGTATTTATAGATGAATAACATGAGACGTTTTTTTTCTTCTTGACTGTAAGGAAGTCCATCCAGCCGTGTGATCAGAGAACAATGATTATTTGTACTTTGTGATAAAACATAATGGGTAAGCATAATAAAAAGGTCGACTGCACAATAGTTTAACAGTTGGAAGAAGACAAACAACCTTTAATTCTATACAAGAGGCCTAATTTGATTTTTAATTTTTGAGTCAAATGTTGAATATGAATCTTGAATGATAGTCTGCTGTCAAGCCAAATTCTTAAGTATTTGTATGACTCAGCAAGAGTAATATGTATAACATATTTCCTTAAAGCACCAGTGTAGAAGCATGTACAAGTCACATAAATATTAATAAACTTTTTTTCAATCATTTCTTAGATTCCTCTTTGTATTTTCTAACTCCAAACCTGCCTGTATTCAGGAATGACATTTTTATCAGTATCCAACAAAAGATTATTTCCATGATCATTTTTGTTGACATTAAAATTGATTTTTTTTTAAAATTTCACCCCAATAGCCCCATACGTAGGAAACATGGTCACACCAAGTGGCAGTTTTTGTAACATTTCTGCTGCCAGCTGAAATATTACATATCACCAGAGCCAAAACACACAATTATTTTCCTTAAATTGCATCAATCACTGCATTAATGTTATAGCTTGAAAATTTATGTTTTTGAATGGATTATATGAATTGATTTATGGAGATACTGATATTTTATGTTCTGTGTGAAATAAGAAAACTGTTAAAGTAGTGGCATGTATCTGGTAATACCATAAAAAATGAATACAGTTTGGTTTAATATAACATTACCCTCAAATGCCATTATATTAAGTGTATCATTTAGGCCTCATCTCCTAACTAAATTGATTATGAGACAAATCAGGATCTGGGTGGCTTACCACCTCCACCACCAATACCTTCATAACAGCTGTACATTTTGTTAAACAGTCTTCTGAATGTAATAATAATCCATGAGAGACGCAAACTGGGGATAATACCATCCATGATCCAAGGTGGCTAAACTCCTACCTGTTGGGTAATGTGCCACATCTGGTGGCATTTACCTCTGACAAGGTGGGGCTCATAATTAGATAGCAGCTCTATATTTGGAGACTATAGAGACTCACCTGTCTAAAGAAGCGTCACGTACGATGTCATAGGGGTGAGGTCAGTTAAATAAACATACCTGATATATCATTAGATAAAAATAGATGTGGCTTTCTTGATGATGTTGGTTACTTGTTTTCATCCCAGCTGCAGTTTTAGCTAATTGTTTTTTTTAGAATATGTTTTGGGCTGAATATTTGATGAGGTATGTGCCAGTTGCAATTTAGTTTGAGTTTGCTGTTCCTTAGACAAGAGTAGCAGCTGTTAAGCTTGGAAGGACTAAAGATGCAGCCTGTCACATAGTTCAGGCCCAAATTGTTCTTTCACAAAAGGTGTAGCAGTTTTGCCTTCTATTATTGACAACCATAAAGACAAAAAATGTGTTTCTTGCTACGTAGGACTTAGCTTTTAAGCTAGCTTAAAATTGTGAACTGAAAGTTTCTAGTAAGATTTATGGTAAACATTATTTTGAAGTCTTTCGCAACATAACAGTCTTTTAGAACTTTTTTGTGTGGGCATTAATGTAAAATACACTGGCAATGTTTGAATCTTGTGCTGATGCTGATGCTTACACTACATTTGAGGTGATTTAAGAACAATGTATGCTATCCCTCAGACTGTTTTGATGGTATGTGGATAAATAGGAGTCTCATAGCCAAAGTAAAATATGTCTTCTCTTCCTGAACAAATTTGATTCACTGACACCAACAACAAAGGCTGAAAAAAGCTGATAGTAAGACACTATTGTGTAATTTAAACATAACAAATCACACAGCAGGGTTTGATTGTCTGTAAAAATCCCCATTGTCCTCATAAAACTCCTGAGGGGTGTTCTGTTAAGCGAGATTAGTGGGTTAGCGAGGTATGTTGAGCCTAAAGCCAGGGTTTTCAATGTCACGAAGGTGGCTCTCTTTTAACTTGGCTACATCACCATGATAACTCATACTGCAAACTTAAGCTGGTCCGGAGCAGGGTATGTTCCAAGTTTCGGCTTAAATTGGCAATAAAAAGTGCCGCCCTTTCACTAACTACCTGATTTGCTGCCAAGTCTGTTTAAAACTGCAGCTACTGCAGCTATTAGAACACCGATTAGAAAATTGATTAGTCTTTTATGATACTTACCATTCATTTGATATGTCATATTGTAAATTTGTAATGGTGCAAGAGGTTAGGGTTACATGCGGGATGGGATCTTGTTACAATACATCAAACTGTATTTCAAATTTAAAAAAAACTAATAATTATTATATTATAAACAAAAAACTAATGAAGAAATACTTTGGTCAAAAATAAATAAATAAATAAATGAATAAAATTGATCAGTCTATTGGTATTTCTCACAGATAATTTTCAATCTATAATATTAATTTCACTTTGATTTGGCCAAAACCTAAAGTGATTTCCACGTATCCTTCATTGTGGGACAGGGTCAGACTTAAATGCACTTCTTGAGTATAATGTTTAAATCTGCAGCATCATGTTTAAAGTTTAAGAGCTCTGAATGTGTGACGCAGGGTGAGTGCATTGAGTAGTAAGAAAAATATATTAACTAATTACGAATTAGCTTTTTTATTAACGAATTTACACTATCAGCAATTTTCTGCCAGCATTCCCCTCTCACCTTATTTGCAACAACAGCGTTGCTTTTAGCTGTGATAATGTATTTATATTCTTCATAGCTCTCCGTTATAATGATCTGTTCCTCCTGACTGAAACAGACGGCACGCGATCAGTCCATTTTGTGCAGAAAAGGAGTGAAATGATGCGCCAAATGCCCCTTTTTATGGGAACGTGCACCGAGCCTGAAGCAGAACACCTGAGTTAGCAAAGAAAGTTCATAACCACCATTGTGATACCACTTATCTCTGATCGGGAGTTTAGGGTTTGTCGAGCCAGCTCACACAAAGAAAGCCTGGGTATGTTGAACTTGCTTTGTAGTACACCTCTCTGACCTCAAACACTCCCTGATCAACCTTCTCCACCAAAGACAACAAAACATCACACAAGACAAATTCAGTTCTTTAAAGATTTTGTATTCTGATCATAATAAAGATTCTTACAGAAATTATACAAACTACCAGGGAGCTCCCTGAGTACAGCTATGCATGGTTACATAAATGCACTTTGTATAAATAAGAAAATTGACATTGTTTTGACATATATATTATGTATACCATGACCTTTGATACTAGTCTATGCATTAGGTTAAATTGCAGTGTGCAGCCCTCTATGAGTAGCATGTGTTTATTTACATGCATTTGGCAGACAACAGAAAGGTTCACATTACAGCATTTTGAATAATATTTGGTCATATAAATCACAAAATAATCTATCTTGCTGTTAAAGAAGACTAATTTCACAATCCTGAGCAACTCAACAAAAAGCAAATATATATTTATATTATTATACATGTGTATATGAATAAGTGATTGGATAATCATACAGGACATCATTCAGACTTCATACATTTCATGTTGAGAGGGAGGTCATCCCAACTTTGAATTTAATATCTGGAACTTCTTTCCAAACCATATAACAATTGAGATCCTTGGAAATCTAATGGAACATTAGATGTAATGGGAACAAGATTGTAGATCACAAGCCTATTGGGAACTCCGCTCAGGGAACAGGAATGAAAAAGACAAGAGAAATAAATAAAATAACTATAAATACATGTTATACATAAATTATATAAATAAATAAGTTTATAAGTTATTTCTGGGGTCACAGGATATTTCGGTTATACCCAGCCTTAGACAGTATAAGAAGTAGCTGTGTTGAGTACATCAAACAGTTAACAATGTTCAGCAGCAGATCAGCTCATTCACAGCATATTCACATATGGAAAAGTGTTGATAAACATTAGTATTGAACTACAATTTACAGTATAGTTATTCAAAATCAATATATCAAAAACTCTGTGCAACTGGGAATCAAATCTATCTGTCCAACAGATATGATCTATTATTTCCCTTGAACTGTAATACCTTAACTTCCCATGAATTACCCACGTCGGTAGACAAAGATAACACAAGCAACAGAGAGATATCCAGTACACACAAAAAGAGCCTGAAATAGAATATGACTCAATGTAAATGTACAAAGAAACAAAACACCCCATACCCTGAACTGCCCACAATAGCAAATCCATGGTAAAAAAAACAACCACAAACATAACAGAGAAAACACAATATATGCTAATTGAAGATATACACATATAAACATACACATACAAGTACATAGCCCATAGTATTAATAGAAAGGGTTACGTTGGGGAAATGGGAAATGAGGTCAAGGCCAAAACCAGTGTTTTTATAATGGGATTTCACATGGATGTCAGTACAGACATTCTTGCTGACTTTACAGTAGCCATGACAGCAGTACCAGGAAAGATGCAATGATGAGACTGGTCTTGTAACTTACTCCACTTGAAACTTCTGTAAATGTTGAGAAAAGGAAAAGAAACATTGTTTAAACAAAAAGTTCTGTAACATCTTATATTTTTGATTAAGTACCTCTCACTATTGTTTACATGCGCCATGCACAGAAATAGATGTGGTGTCAATGTTGACTTAAAACATTTGCAATCTGAGTGTTACTAGGAAGGGATGTGGATGCAAATCCAAGGTCTATGTTGTGGTAGTGGTAGACTCACCAGCTGTTGTTGATGATCCCTCAGTTGTACTTGAACTTCCCGTTGTGGTAGACCCACCAGCTGTTGTTGTTGATCCTTCAGTTGTAGTTGTGCCTCCAGTTGTGTTAGACCTTGCAGTTGTAGTTGTTGACCCCTCAGTTGTAGTTGAACTTCCAGTTGTGGTAGACCCACCAGCTGTTGTTGTTGATCCCTCAGTTGTAGTTGAACTTCCAGTCATGGTAGACCCACTATCTGTAGTTGTCGATCCCCTAGTTGTAGTTGTAGTTGAACTTCCAGTTGTAGTAGATCCTGCAGCTGTAGTTGTCGATCCCTCAGTTGTTGAACTTCCAGGTGTGACAGACCCTGCAGTTGTAATTGTTGAGACCTCAGTTGTAGTTGCTGATCCCTCAATTGTTGTTGAACTTCCAGTTGTGGTAGACCCACCAGCTGCTGTGGTGGATCCCTCAGTTGTAGTTGAACTTCCAGTTGTGGTAGACCCTGCAGTTGTAGTTGTTGATCCCTCAGTTGTAGTTGAACTTCCAGTTGTGGTAGACCCACCAGCTGCTGTGGTGGATCCCTCAGTTGTAGATGAACTTGCAGTTGTGGTAGACCCTGCAGTTGTAGTTGTTGATCCCTCAGTTGAACTTCCAGTTGTGGTAGACCCACCAGCTGTTGTTGTTGATCCCTCAGTTGTTGTTGAACTTTCAGTTGTGGTAGACCCACCAGCTGCTGTGGTGGATCCCTCAGTTGTTGTTGAACTTCCAGTTGTGGTAGACCTACCAGCTGTTGTTGTGGTACCCTCAGTTGTTGTTGAACTTCCAGTTGTGGTAGACCCTGCAGTTGTAGTTGTTGAGACCTCAGTTGTAGTTGCTGATCCCTCAATTGTTGTTGAACTTCCAGTTGTGGTAGACCCACCAGCTGCTGTGGTGGATCCCTCAGTTGTAGTTGAACTTCCAGTTGTGGTAGACCCTGCAGTTGTAGTTGTTGATCCCTCAGTTGTAGTTGAACTTCCAGTTGTGGTAGAACCACCAGCTGTTGTTGTTGATCCCTCAGTTGTTGTTGAACTTCCAGTTGTGGTAGACCCACCAGCTGCTGTGGTGGATCCCTCAGTTGTAGATGAACTTGCAGTTGTGGTAGACCCTGCAGTTGTAGTTGTTGATCCCTCAGTTGTAGTTGAACTTCCAGTTGTGGTAGACCCACCAGCTGTTGTTGTTGATCCCTCAGTTGTTGTTGAACTTTCAGTTGTGGTAGACCCACCAGCTGCTGTTGTGGATCCCTCAGTTGTAGTTGAACTTCCAGTTGTGGTAGACCCTGCAGTTGTAGTTGTTGATCCTTCAGTTGTAGTTGAACTTCCAGTTGTGGTAGACCCACCAGCTGTTGTTGTTGATCCCTCAGTTGTTGTTGAACTTTCAGTTGTGGTAGACCCACCAGCTGCTGTGGTGGATCCCTCAGTTGTAGTTGAACTTCCAGTTGTGGTAGACCCTGCAGTTGTAGTTGTTGATCCCTCAGTTGTAGTTGAACTTCCAGTTGTGGTAGACCCACCAGCTGTTGTTGTTGATCCCTCAGTTGTTGTTGAACTTCCAGTTGTGGTAGACCCTGCAGTTGTAGTTGTTGATGTCTCAGTTATAGTTGAACTTCCAGTTATGGTAGACCCTGCAGTTGTTGTTGTTGATCCCTCAGTTGTAGTTGAACTTCCAGTCATGGTAGACCCACTATCTGTAGTTGTCGACCCCCCAGTTGTAGTTGTAGTTGAACTTCCGGTTGTAGTAGATCCTGCAGTTGTAGTTGTTGATCCCTCAGTTGTTGAACTTCCAGGTGTGGTAGACCCACCAGCTGCTGTGGTGGATCCCTCAGTTGTTGTTGAACTTCCAGTTGTGGTAGACCCTGCAGTTGTAGTTGTTGATCTCTCGGTTGTAGTTGAACTTCCAGTTGTGGTAGACCCACCAGCTGTTGTTGATCCCTCAGTTGTAGTTGAACTTCCAGTCATGGTAGACCCACTAACTGTGGCTGTCGATCCCCCAGTTGTAGTTGTAGTTGAACTTCCAATTGTAGTAGATCTTGCAGTTGTAGTTGTTGATCCCTCAGTTGACGTTGAACTTCCAGGTGTGACAGACCCTGCAGTTGTAGTTGTTGATCTCTCAGTTGTAGTTGAACTTCCAGTTGTGGTAGACCCTGCAGTTGTAGTTGTTGATCCCTCAGTTGTAGTTGAACCCCCAGTCATGGTAGACCCACTATCTGTGGTTGTCGATCCCCCAGTTGTACTTGTAGTTGAACTTCCAGTTGTAGTAGATCTTGCAGTTGTAGTTGTTGATCCCTCAGTTGTCGTTGAACTTCCAGGTGTGACAGACCCTGCAGTTGTAGTTGTTGATACCTCAGTTGTAGTTGTTGATCTCTCAGTTGTAGTTGAACTTCCAGTTGTGGTAGACCCTGCAGTTGTAGCCATTGATCCCTCAGTTGTAGTTGAACTTCCAGTTGTGGTAGACCCTGCAGTTGTAGTTGCTGATCCCTCAGTTGTTGTTGAACTTCCAGTTGTGGTAGACCCACCAGCTGCTGTGGTGGATCCCTCAGTTGTAGTTGAACTTCCAGTTGTGGTAGACCCTGCAGTTGTAGTTGTTGATCCCTCAGTTGTAGTTGAACTTCCAATTGTGGTTGACCCACCAGCTGTTGTTGTTGATCCCTCAGTTGTAGTTGAACTTCCAGTTGTGGTAGACCCACCAGCTGTTGTTGTTGATCCCTCAGTTGTAGTTGAACTTCCAGTTGTGGTAGACCCAGCAGCTGTTGTTGTGGATGCCTCAGTTGTAGTTGAACTGCCAGTCGTGGTAGACCCAGCAGCTGTTGTTGTGGATGCCTCAGTTGTAGTTAAACTTCCAGTTGTGGTAGACCCACCAGCTGTTGTTGTTGATCCCTCAGTTGTAGTTGAACTTCCAGTTGTGGTAGACCCACCAGCTGTTGTTGTTGATCCCTCAGTTGTAGTTGTTGTTGAACTTTCAGTCATGGTAGACCCACCAGCTG